>NW_006911910.1:796131-931507 GCF_000338995.1 Bipolaris sorokiniana ND90Pr | reverse complement strand
GAGAGAGAGAGAGAGAGAGAGAGAGAGAGAGAGAGAGAGAGAGAGAGAGAGACGGATAGGTTGCACGGACCCACGAGAGACAAGAACGGGTGGGATAGTGGAATAACTGTGTGGGGCTATTTTTTTATTTGCGAATGGGAGCTATGTGAAACTTAAATTTTAATTTTAATCCTTTTTTTACCACTTTTACTTTCTTGGGTCCCATTTTTTTGGGGGGGCTCACCGACTCAGTTTGGGAATGATTTCATTTAAGCAAAAAAGACGATTCATGATTGCGATTTGGTAAGGGTAATATACGTAATGTTCGGGGAAACAATCGGGAGGGGTGCTGTCGTCGAATTTTCAAGAGATTACGTGAGAGAGGGGGGGGGGGATTACTTGCCCCTCCTATAATAAATAAAACAATAATTGGGAATAATATAGGAAATAAGGATATACATAGGGGGAGGGGGGGGCATGTGGATACGTAAGTACATATATGTTTACCAAGACCCTGGAACATTGATACTAAAACTTATGCAAACAAGAAAACTACTCAAGGTGGATATGATGTGTGATTTATTCCAATCTGCCTAAAAGTTGTGCAAAGCGAACAGAAAAATAAGCTCACGTCAAAATAAAAACAAGGTTTTCCTTGGCTTCTCCCCTCCGCGGGAGAGAAAGCCTTGACCTAAAACGCCCTTTCCCCTTCTCCAGTAAATACCGTTTGCCTAACCAATGGATATTCTCTCACTTTCTTGCTCTCTCGCCATCTTAAGCATGCTTGCAAGCACGCCCGGGTTGAAAGCTTGATCTCTAAAAAGAAGAGCGTTCTTCTTCCCGTTAGAGCGTTTATAGAAAAAAAAAGAAACGATGCGCATGTCATGTGAGCTATGCGCCATCTGTGGGATAGAATCGAATTACCAGAAAAAACAAAGAAAAACAAAAACAACTCCCAAGAACACCGCGAATTTGGTCATGACGCAACAAAAAGTTGTTTAAAAAATCAAAAGTGTCAGCCAACAATTGCAAGACCCAAATATAGCGGGAGCAATTGTGCCGTGGTATATGCGCAGAAGAAAAAATCAAGTTGAGCGATAAAACAGCAGGCCAAGCAAGAGCCCAGTCGAGATTATTGTCGTAAGGTGGTAAGACAGAAGCTGTAGGCTGAATGGAGAATTGGAACGATGATGACGAACGCCGGTTCCCAGGCCTGTACCGCTATGCAGATGCTCGTAAACGCGGTCAACATGTGAGTGTCGTGTGTATTGGAAGGATAGATGGATGGACGGATGTGTGTGCGTGTAGGTGAGTGGTCATGGTGGTCAGTATGTTAGACAGTAGACCATCATGATTGCGTGGTAGTGAGAGTTGGATAGGCGCGTGGAGTCCATGACGAGTCGAGGGTTGGGAGGGAGGCCGACACAGTAGAGGCTCACAGGGTGCGTGTGAGTGTGGACGAGCTCTGATTGTTATTTGATGGGCTTGCCCTTGCCCTTGACCTTTGTGGCCTTTCCAGCGCCGGCGGAGGTGAGCTTGCTTGTTTGCATGAGTTCGCCAATATATCTGGCGTGGGTCAGTACAGCACCATGTGGTAGGTGAGGAAGGAGCGACATACGATTGCAGGAACTTGTTGCCGCCCTCGAGTTTTTCGTGTTCGCTCTTGACAACTTCAACACGGTCGACAATTTCCATGAGACTAGCTTGCAGGGCTTTTGCTTGTCTGACGAAGACGGGTTAGGTTAGCAGGTGGCGGTGGGTAGAAGGAGGAGAAGGACTCACTCTATGAGAGCCTGTCGAGCATCCTGACCCATTTTTTCAATTTCCTCGCTGCTGCGACGGGGACTCATTGTGCGCGCATCGCCGTCATCGTATTCCTCCTCCTCTTCCTTCATTTCGACATTGGGACTGTCGCGGGGTATTATGATGGTGCCGCTCGACTTTCTGCTGCCGAGACGGGGCCTGGGCTGGAGGGTGGGGTCGACAGCCACATCCTTTTCGCTGACTGACGAGTTTGACGACGAGGTTGACATGGTGTCGGTCTGGCTGTGAGTGTGATGGTGGTGGTAGGCGAGAGAGGCGTCGTTCGGCGTGCAAGGAGGCGGGTAGGAAGAGAGGGAAATCTGTGGGATCATTGCACGGAACAGTCGAAGTGCGGCTCTCGAGGTGTAGGTTTAGAGACGGAGATGGAGACGGGTGGGCGAGGACCGGCAAGAGGATGCCGTGGGTGGGTTCAAGCCAAGGCAGAGGCACACGGTCGCTGTGGAAGGATGCTAGAGAGGTGGAGCCCTGGTCAGGAGCTAAACCCGATGATACTTCAGGGTCTCCCGAGACGACAATCCCTGCGATGGCAGCGGCTTGTCCACCTGGAGGCCGGGGGGTGCGGCGGCGGCAAAATGCTCAATGGTGGGCGGAGCACTGGCCCTTGATGACGGCACCCGCCTCGTGACCGGGCGTGTCGCGCAGGCCTGGGGCAGGGACGGCGGCGACGGCGGCGACGGCGGCCTATGACTGTGTACCGTACGGAGTGCGAGATCGATTTGCTTTTTTGATTGCTATCGACGATTCTCTGGCACAGCAGTAACCGTAGCAGCACCAGCACCAGCAGCAGCTTGGTGGTGCGACGATCGGCAACTTTGGACAAGGGCAGGGGCAGCGCATCCACCCCAAGGAGTCGGATGAGTTGAAGCGGTCAATTAGCGTATGAGATGGCGGAGCAGCTGTGGCCACGAGGGGGTAGGGGAGTGGTAAAGTGGGTGTGAGAGGCGATTGGGCAATGGTCAGTGGTGGGCGGCAGCAGCAGCAGGACGCATGTAAATATGGACATGCGCGTAAGTGAGACGGGGAGTACGTAGTGTATAGTAATGGGATTAGTATTGGCAGCAGTTGGAAGGGGCCCGACGAGGCTGGTGCGTGAGGCCAAGCGGTGGTGGTGACGGCAGGTGGGAGAGGGAGAAGGGCCATGACGTCGTCTGAGCCTTGTGCACGACACGGCCGACATGGGCAACACCGATCAATTTCCCCTTGCGACCGGCTGACATCACCACCGAACGCTGCCATGGGTTCCGCTAGCCACCCAAACAATGCCGGCCACCATGACGATTTTGTGTAGTGTACTGTGTAGTATGTAGGTACATATGTACATTGCTACTACTTAGATTGGTACCGTATCTGATGGTGCTATGTACTCGTTACATGGCATGGCACTGCACTGCACTGCACATGCCCACGCAGCGTGCAGACTGTCCTTTTCATCCACACCGGTTCCTCGCCCCCAAGGCATTGCGGGTCGTTGTGGCCACGCGCACATTGGATGGCGGGCTTGATTGGGTTTGGCCCGCTGATCCGCCATTGTTGACTCTGTGTTTCGTCGGCCATGCACGCCCAATCTCGACGTGTACAAGATCGGCTCCAGCTACAGGACCCTGCGGCAGCCACTGCAGTCGCCTGCCACTTTTGCCCTTGATGGCATTCTCCCAAATCCCGTCGTAACCAATCCGTCCCTCGTTGCCAGTCAACGACGCCACATCTGCACTCCTCCTCCGCACTGGCTCCCACCACACATCTAGTGTAGTTACTCTACTTACATAACCACACACTGCAAATGTCTAACTACTCTACATGCTTACCCATCTCCCTTCCCTCTCCTGTCTACAAAATCACCGACATGCCCCGTCTCCCCGACTCCGCACACGCCGCCACGGCCAATGACGAAATTGGTGTTTGATCAACCCACGACTGCCCGACCCCGGACGCTGACCCGACCGCTCGCTGTGCCTCCATTGCTCCATTCGGCCTGCGCCCACCCAAGCCAAACCGTCTGCTTTCCAACTCCTCCAACTACTGCCGCACATTCTATCCATTGACTGGATGGAACTTTTCCCGCCCCCCATCCCGCTTAACTGAAATTGTCCCTCTTTGTGCCCGCCTGCCGATCCCCAGGATCATGACGTTCAACGTCCAAACGTGAAGAGAGAGAGAGAGAGAGAGAGAGAGAGAAAAAAAGCCTCCCTTCCCACGCCTCTGATTGGCTTACCCCCACCTCTCCCATCATCGACAAGTCGTTTCACCACGCAGGTTGGTCCACCTCCCCGGTGCGATCCGCATCTCACTAGTCCCTCTACTCGTGCTCTGCGGTACCCCGAGTGAACGCTGCAGACGCAACATGCTACTGCACATACTACTTACCGACATGATACTTTGATATGTACACATGTACATGGTCACCGCTGTTCTGCTACCCCGACGATCGTTGGGCAACACGGCCCCTTGGGGTAGTAATTATTAGGATTACTATACAGTCGTCACTAATAAGTACTTACTGCAAACACCAGCAGCGGCTGACATGCATCTTGCGCCAACTTTGGACCATGCTCGGTAACCGTCGGTTTTGATACCATCTTTGCATATCAACCCTTAAGTCGGTCCGCCCCCTCGCCCCTTCTACATGCAGCACGCGTCTGTCCCCCAGCCTAAGCCTCGAGTATGTATCGAGTCAATGACGATCAGTATGGGGTCACTGAGACGACAGTCGCATCCTGCCCTATACTTTCAACTTCACCCAACAGATCTTCTCTCTCCCCCTAAAGAGACCATCCCACGCACCGACACATGCTTTGCAAATTGCCTCTCCCGCTCCACTGCATGCTCGCAGCTCGCACAACTCATGTCCCGTGACGCGCCCAACTTGGCTCCTGCACCCTTCCCGCGCCGCACCTACTACCATGTAAATAGCAATAGCACGCGCACTAGCCGTAGTCGACCCCTTCGCCTAACGCTCTTGCTGAATGCGTTTGCATGCTGCTAACCTGTCGTCCCCGCTCGCTATGCATCATCGTTGGTCCGGCATGTGCTTAGCAGTGCCCACTTTTTGTTCTTCGGTGGTTCTTTAGCACACCGGCTTTGATTCATGCAATCGCGCTATCCGGCTTCTTCCCACCATCAACAACCCCGACACCACAGTCGGCCCGACGGCCGGTTGGAGCTTGCAATCACGCAACTCTCAAAACACCTGAAATTATCGAATTTTGCCCAATAGAGCAACTAATCTACTCCTCCAAGCCAACCACTAGCCGCTGTCGTGCCGCCGTGTCACTGGCTGTGGAGTCATTGGACAATATCTCCGGTAGGGCTGCATCGCCAATGCTGTCTTGGGAAGCCGCTGTTGCTGCCACTGTTGCAGGTTAACGGCTTTGGTCGCCGTACTGAGCTGTCGTGCTGCAAGTCATGCATGTCGAGATGGCATTACGACAGGTCCCAAGACTTGGATACAAAGCACCGCAGAACCACCGGCGACTACGCGTCCCCTATAACCCTCACCTTATACCAACTGTGGCCCTCCTCCGCAATAACTTGGCCGGGCGTATCACTCCCTTAGCTTCAACCGCTTGGAAAGCTTCTGTCCTCTCGTACCATGCGCCCCCTCTTCGTACGTATCTCGGACACTCTTTCCAACTCGACAACGTCACGACAAGAGTCATCAAATTGGTCCGTCCGACTCTCCACCTTTCCACCTTGCCAGCAACCTCCTCCATATATATACATACACATACATGTCCATGTGTGCAGCGCCGTTGCCAACACATCTCACCAGTGGAGCTGAAGATGCATGTACCTCTTTTTGGCCCCTTTGGTGTCTAATACGTGTGAAGCACCAACCCAAAATGAGCTTTGCACAGCTATGCTGGCCAAGACGGGTCACCTTCTGACTCCATCGGACCCTGTATTGCACCACGATAGTATAGTAGTCACATGGACACTGCTAACCCCCACCCACCAACCTGAATCATCCATCTGCATCGCCCAACAAGCCGTCTTGAATTCTGTGAGTTGTTCAGGCTTGTCCGGGAGATTGCCGTCGGCATGTCCACTCAAGTCTTGGCCACACAAAGCAGATTTTTTTTGCCGCGTGGTAGACTACTATTTAAAGTGGACAGCGGGAAGAGAATCCATGTACACATGTACAGGTCGGTGCAAGTCTGAAATTGATAAAGCTTCACAACCCAACAAGCACCTGTGTATGCCTGTATACGTACACATAGAGCGAGCAATCTGCCAAGTTGCCTTGTGCCCTGTTCGTTCTTCTTCAGTGATGGCACGTCCCTCGCTAGAGATGGTCATTGTGTATGTGCGATGCGCTACAAGGCGTCTAGTGACGTGTTTGTCCAAATAAGTAGCACTACTATCAAGCTGCCTTCTATCGCTCGAGCACTACTACTGTGATGGACGGCAGCCACAATACGTAGCCCAACATCCCGGTCAGGTACCGCAACAATGGGCTCGTATCTGCAACGGGCTCGGCAACCCGGATCTATGGTAAGCATCGCTGTAGGAGACCTTCTCGAGCACCCATCTTACTCCAAGTCGCTTCGTTGCCGTGTATGGCGCCTTCAAACTTTGGCCGTCGCATCCTGAGGCGGTTCTCGGCATGGGTCTGGCATACCGTGTTGGACTTGTCCACGGGATTGCGTCACGAGAAATCCGCGACATATGGCCCAAGCTCAAGCTGCTCTCTGTCTCTGTTGACAGACTGAAGCCTTGACGACTGCAGCAGCGGCAGCGACGTGTGCATGTGCAAGCTGTCATTTGCGCCCAACTACGTACCATTTGGTTTTTTTTCACACTACTTACGCCGCTCAAAGTAACGTTACCCACCCAGCTCTCCCGTGTCCACTAAGAGCTTGCGGCTACCGACCCCACCATGCATGGCATTCTGGAGCTCTCACTGCAGCTCCTCAACTCGTTGTATCCGGCCAGCCTAAGTGCGTAAATTGCGTCCATCAAAGCATTTTGCTCTAGAATCGCTTCAATGCAAATTGTTCATGTGTGTTTGAGCAGAGTAGCTGACATGTAACAAGACGGTGGCCATGGAGCCCAAATTCCCATCCATGGTGAACAAAACGTAAAGCGTTAGTGCTATGATGATTGCTCGTCTGATGGATATGGCAGCTGATGAATACAGCAGCCACGCCAACAACAAAGACGTCTGGCATTCCCGACTACTTTGTAACCGACGATGGTCATTTTCAAGGCCCAACCCAGACGGGCGCCGCCCCGTTTCTTGCGCAGACAAACCTAGCGCCCTTTGCCGGTGTGTCGTACATACCAAATACGCCATTGGAAACCCAAATGCCTATTCCAGGAAATCCAGATAACAAGAATATCTTCCAAAGCTTGGCAAATCTTAGCCCTTACTTTCCTAATCCCCGCGGGTTCGGGGTTAATGAGTATCCAATTCCTCCTGGTGCCAACGTAACATGGGTCAACATGGTACATCGCCACGGCAGCCGCTATCCCGAAGTTAGTGGTGAAGCAGCCGAGCGGACTCTGGGAAAGAAGCTCACAGATGCGGCTGGGAAATTTACAGCCCACGGCCCTCTCTCGTTTCTAAACGACTGGAAGTTTCTGCTTGGTGCTGAAATTTTGGTTCCAAATGGCAAATATGAGCTGTTTCAGTCTGGCACATTGCACTACTATCAGTACGGCCACTTGTACTCAAATAACGGGAGCAAGATTGTAGTACGGAGCACTACGCAGCGGCGCATGACTGAATCAGCCGAATACTTTCTTGCGGGATTCTTTGGCCTGCAATGGACGCAGAATGCAACACTGGAGCTTGCCATTGAAGCACCAGGGTTTAACAATACGCTAGCTGGTTACAAGCAATGTAATCATACAAACTGGCAGGTAGCCAAAGATGGTAATACAAAATGGACCCGCAAAATTCGACAGAGACTGATTAATCGGTAGCGTTCATGGACTGGGTGGGTGTGTACCTCCACGATGCCCATCAAAGGTTCAGAAGCAACATTACTGGCGATCTCGACTGGACTTTAAGTGATACATGTATGCTTTGGAAAATCGACTGTTCTTGGGAAGTTCTGAACTGACATTTTGTAGACAACGCTCAGGCCCTTTGTTCCTACGAGACTGTCTCCCTAGGATTCTCCCACTGGTGTGGCCTCTTCACCTACGAAGAATGGCAAGGTTTCGAATACGCGCTTGACATTACCTTTCAAGCCGGCACGGGCTTTGCCTCGCCTGTTGGCCGTGCCATTGGTATTGGTAAGTTACTACTTTAAATAACACAGTAACAGCCTTCTTCATGATACTAACTGCCATGCGCCACAGGCTACGTTGAAGAAGTCCTCGCCCGCATGCAACACCACGTCCTAACCTCACCCTCTGCACAAATCAACGTCACGCTCGACAACAACACCGTCACGTTTCCCATTGACCAAGCACTCAACCTAGACTTTAGCCACGACGCCGGCATCCTAAGTATCCTCGTCGCTTTCGGCCTCCGCCAATTCAACGACAAGCTGCCTACAACGCACATCAAGCACGACCGTGAATTCATCCTCTCGCACCTGCAGCCATTTGCTGGTCGTCTGAACATTGAAGTCATTCGTGCACCCGCGCCCGTCAACCCCAAGCGCAACCAAGACGACATTTATCTTGACGGCAAGCCCACGAGCTACGTGCATTTCATCCTCAACCAGCGGACCATTCCGCTGGGTAAGAGTCACGCCGAGTGCGGGCAGCGAGATGACGGATGGTGTGAAATGGAGACGTTTCTCAAGGTGATGCAGAAGCAGATTGAGCTTGCCGACTACGACTTTGCATGCTTTGGCGAATACGAGAACCTCCCGTATGGCGAGGTGACGGATGGAAGGCCATTGAAGTAGTTTGATATCGTATCTAGTCTTTCTTCTTGCCAGAGGAAAGTTCAATTCTTCACACTGCAAATTCTATGTACTATAGTCCCTAGGTATCAAACTTCAACACATCAACCCACGCCTCAGGCATGGCTCTTCCACCCTCCCTCCCCTCATGCAACCACTTCTCGCCATCGAACCCAAACTCAATCAGCGCATCCTCACTGCCCCACTCACCGTGTCCACTCAACCCAATCGGCACCATCCCTTCCCCCTTGACGCCCTGCACATAATCCACCGGAAACTGAATACACGGCACGCCAGTAAAATTCGCCAACCACACATACTCCATATTGCGAATCTGCATATTCCCATTCGTAACGCCATGCGAGAGCTCCGCCTCGTCGATGGGCCATCCCGCATTCGGCGTGGTAGGCGTGACAATCACAAGTCCCGGGTATGCGCGAAATAGGTCAGCGAGATGCTGCATGAGGAGGTTGCGGAGGCGCTGGGCGAGTAGGAAATCCGTGGCGGGGGTTTGGTGGGCGATGGTCATGAGGATGCGGTTGGCGGGCGTGAGGTCGTAAATCGAGGAGCGGTGGGCTGCGGCGCCCTCGGCCATGATGGTCATGGCGTGGGCAAGTTGGCCCTGGGTGAGCAGGGGGATGGATATGTCGATGACTTTGTAGCCGAGTTCGTGTTCGAAGTATTTGAGGGCTGAGTAAAAGGATTCTTGGACCACAGGGTCGGACCGGTCAATCCATTGCTTGTGTACTCCCAGTGCCTTGTTGCGTGGACCTGAGAACTTGCGTGGCGGGGCAAATAGCGACGAGGGATATGTCGAGGGATCTGGCTGGGCGAGCACGCGGTACGAAATCTCCAGGTCGGCCATGTTGCTTGCGAGGGGCCCACGCACGGTGACGGATTTACCGGAGTTGGGCATTGGGGCGATTGATACGCGGGAATGCGAGGGCTTGAGGCCGTAGACGCCGCAGTAGTTGCTGGGGATGCGGACAGAGCCGCCGCCATCGGATCCAATGGCAAAGGGTATCAGGCCGTGGCCGACAGCAGATGCGGCGCCGCCTGAAGAGCCTCCAGGGTAGTAAGAGCTGTTGTATGGGTTTCGTGGTGTACCCCAATGGGGGTTGTTGTTGGTTGTATCTGTGTGTGTGTTTAGCCAATTGCTCATATCACAACCTGGGGAATGCCTCTTACCCATGCCCAGTTCGTGCATTGTGAGTGTCCCGACTAAGATAGCACCTTCTTTCTCCAACATCTTTGCGCACCAGCTGCTTTCCTTGCTGCCGCCATTGCTGTAGTCATGTGTCGTGCCAACGTAGTGCTTGTAATCCTTGACCAGCAAGTCGTCCTTGACACCAAAGGGCACACCGTCTAGTATTCCTAGCGGCTCCCCCTCTTTGTATCGCTGTGTAGAGGCTTGGGCGGCTTGCCTCACAAGGTCCACCTTAGTTTCCATGAATGCTGTCGCACACGGTGAGCGCTGCGCGACATCTCTGCGGATGAGCGGCAACAGGCGCTCTATGACGTCCGACGGTGTGAATGCGCCATTCGAGTACCCGTCGTGGAAATCTTTGATCGAGTAAAAGCGGCCAGACGACGCGTGGTCCAGTTGTGTGCGGAGATTCGACTTGTCTGTATAGCTCGCCGGAGCTTCGTCGTCCAGTTGAGACAGCGGAATCACGGTTGGGTCATAACGCGCATCGACGCCGTCGAGTTGTCGGCATTGCCGCAGGGTGCCGAAGCCAGCATTGCTCCAGAGGACTCCGGGCACCAGAGGTACGGTTGCAACACTGAAAAGGTCAGCCAGCGCATCCAAGGAATTGCCGTAAGATATAAATTCACAGATTGGCGAGATGGTGCAGCAATGGCCCTTTGATCACTGGGTTCTTTCCTGGGGTGGGGCTTGGTACGGCACGTCGTTAGGTTTGGGGGTCGGATAATTGACAAAACGGGAAAACAATTGCTGGCTTTCTGACATTTTGGCTACGTCTGACAGAAACAAAGGAAAAACGTGTTGTGGGAATGCACGGGAAGAGTAACCATGGAACACTTTCGAGCAGCTATAAAGCTTGAGTCCAGGGTCTACATGTACCTCGGAATGCCACCAACGGCCATGCGCAATTTCACATGCATCTTATGCATGCTTGCAAGAAATGAACTCCGCATCTTCTACATACTCTTGTATACATGATTATTATATTGGGGTATATGCGTAGTAGTGTGAGAAGTGGCAGTGCAGTCGATAATTGTAAGTGACAGCAGGAGCTAGTTGTCGGCGGCTTGGTCTTGGCGGAAGTTTGTTGTCTCTAAATACACCCAAACTTGAATGGATGTTTTCTGAGAGATATTTATTACGTGCTTTTACTGTAATGGTACATACGACCATAGGAAACTGAAATTTAGGCATCCCGTTCGATCTGCCCTATACAAGCAGTTTACCGGCGGATTAGTAGTTAGGTGGGTGACCACTAGCGAATCCCCGCTGTCGTATGTTTTTGCAATTCATTTCATTCTTTATTTTTGTTTTTTTTGCTTTTTTTGCTCGGGTCACGTGGCATCATTATAAGGTTACCTATCGCCTGTGTGCTCTAGTATGCGGCAATTGTGTACTTGGGATTCTCATCTATGCTCTCGCCATCTTCAACACCAGAGGAATTGTGCAGGAAGCTCCGCCGTGTTGCCAATATAATTGATTAAGTGAAGACGCTCATCATGCATAGCTATCAAACTGCCATGCCAACAGCAAAAGCGATCTGATGCTCTTTCCCTGCTACCTCAACTAGCCCTGGCACTCCAACAATAATACTGTAATAGCGTGTATCCTCGAAAAGTGTCTTATTTGTCCAACACCAATTGTAAAGCCGTAACCATAGACTGATGATTCTTCTCCCAGACATTTGTGGAGTCAGTACCGACCTGCGTGTTCCGCCATGCCAGCATAACTGTGACTTGCTCTCCTTATCCGTTCGAAATTGCTCGTGTTTGTCTATCTCTTGCCAGCAACCTCGTCGCCCATGCGGTTGTACTCCTTCTGCATGTTCTCAACCTGCTTCTTCAGGTTCTCCATGTCACGATCCTTGGCCTCGAGCTCCTTCCTGAGAGCACCAACCTCACCAGGGCCACCAGCGTCCTTCAGAGCAGAGTTCTTGCTGGCCTTGGGGTCACCCCTTAGGCCCTTGACCTCCTCTTCGAGACGGAGAACATCGAGGATCATGACGTAAGTGCGGTTGAGGATGAGCGAAAGGAAGAGGGTGAAGCCACAGAGGTACATGTTGCGCTGCGAGTAGAACTTGCGAGCCTGGACCTCCATGCGTTCGATACCTCCAGCAGCGACACTTCTTGAGGTGTTAGTCTTGCAGCATAACGGAGGCGTTTGTCGACTTACCCTGAGCGGCCCTGGTCGTCTGAGCCGGAAAGCTCAATTTGCACGCGGTAGACGCGGTTCACACTGTCAATGAACAGTATGAGAATGAAGATGAACGTAATCTAGACATGTCAGACATGACTTGTGTAAGGCTGTACTACCACCACATACCTTCATGCCATATTGTAATTTCGCTATTATCGGGCTCTCCGAAATGAAGGTAAAGAGCCTGCGGCGCCATGTGAACGGCAGGGGAACGATGAGGGCACAGAAGATGAGCATCTCTGTCACCAGGAGGAGGAAGACCTAGAGGCAGGAGGCAGTCAGCATCAGGCCACATTCTGTTTCCAAAAGCAACGTGAACAGAGCACGCGAGCAACGATCGCCGGATAGCCAGGGCATCGTTGTGCTAGAAAAGGAGGCAATTGAAGAAGGAGAATAGCTTACCAGACTGTAGTAGAGCGTCATGTTGTTGGTGACGTGGTAATATTCGCACGACGCGAGCTGGTGTTTGTGTGGGAGCGGGGTTGAGCGGAATCAACAATGAAGCTGAGAAGAGCCGACTTGCAGACAAATGCAGCAGCCAGAAAGGAGGTGATGAACAAGTCGAGTGTTTGAGGGGATTGGAGGAGAGATGATGGGAAAGTGGGAACTGGCGACGCGAATCTGATGTAGGAGCCGCAGGGTGCCTAGTTATGAAGCTCTACGTCACAGTCCTGGCTTGCTCACTAGCGCTTGGGCCGCCGCCGGTCTAGCCTCTTGTAGCCGTATTTGCACTCACTTTTTGAGCGAGTGCTTTTCTCTATTGAGCGCCAACGCCAACAACATATCAAGAACCTGCTTCTCGTTGCGCCACACAATGTCTACTAGCAACGGAAACGGGGTCGAACCTGCCCACCAGCTAACCGACGGCGGTGTCGCACTCGATTCCAACGGCGTAAATGGTGGCAATGGCATGGTTGATGTGAAATTTGAGGCGCCCTCAAGCCCAAAGAAGAGAGCTAGAACGAGCACTCCAGAAGCTGAGGGTGCTGCTGATACTTCTTTCAAGCGGGTCAAGGGTGTTGCGCCCATCAAGGCCGAGTATGCTGCATCGCCAACATAGAGGGACTCACGTGCTAAGAACACTAGATTCTTGATACATCGAAACGACAACAAGGTCGACGCAAGGGATCATGTGATTGACGACGACGCGGCTGAGGCGGCTGATGCTGACCACAAATCTGAAGGCCTGGCTAAGACTGATGCCCGCGATGCTCCCAGAGGCAAGGGCAAGAACAAGAACAAGAAAGAAAAGAAGCAGAAAGGCCAAAACACCAGTCGCACTTTTGGAAGCTCGCGCGACAAGATACCTCTCTGCGGTACTCGCGCACAGTACAATGAATTCTCACCCAAGGATTGTCCATTTGGCGAAAAATGCAAGTTTGAACACGACCTCCGCAAGTACCTGAAGGAGGGCCGACGAGAAGACTTGACCACTTTTGATGGTCAGTGCCCAATTTATGCCGTCAAAGGATTCTGTCATTTTGGTTGGAAGTGCCGTTTTGTTGGCAGCCACTCTGAAGAGCGTACCACCGAGGACGGTAGAAAAGAACTGGTACTGAAAGAGAATGCCGAACTCAAGGCGAAGCTATCTGGCAATGACGACGAGGCCGAAGCTGAAGTTGTTAATATTGTGCCCAAGGAAGTCAAGTTTGGCCTGTCGAGACGGAAGATCGGCACACCACGATCTGATCAATACCTGCAGTGGATTGAAAGCAATAGCCGGAACGAGCGAGACATGTTTGATGCTGCTCAGATGGACCCGGAGATTCTCAAGGAGGAGAAGGAAGCGCGCAGGGCAGAATATGTCGAAGCGCCTTTCAGACCGTCCGAGAAGCGAAGACTATATTACGGACCTGAGACACCAATGCTCGCACCTCTTACTACCCAGGGTAACCTGCCCTACCGACGACTTTGTATAGACTTTGGTTGCCAAGTGACATGGAGCGAGATGGCCATGGGCATGCCTCTGATTCAAGGTGATAAAGGCGAATGGGCACTCATGAAGGCTCACGAATCCGAGATTAGCCCACCTAAGTTCTTAGCTGAGAACACTGTTGTGCAGGGTTACGACAATTCTACCGACCTCAAATTCGGTGCCCAAATCGCCGCGAACAAGCCATGGCTGGCTACAAAGACCGTCGAAGTGCTAACTGACCACTGCCCCAAGCTACGAGCCATTGACCTTAACTGTGGATGTCCGATCAACCTCGTCTGCGAAAAGGGAAGCGGCTCTGCACTATTAGACAGCGAAGCAAAACTAGAACATATCCTCCGTGGCATGGCCTATGTCTCCAAAGAAGTCCCCATTACCGTCAAGATCCGCATGGGCACAAAAGACAACCACCCCACCGCACAGAAGCTTATCAAGCGTCTCGTTCTAGGCGGTCATGAAGCCGTCGAATCCGGCAAAGGCACATCCGGCATCGCAGCCATCACACTCCACGGTCGCAGCAAGCAACAGCGCTACACCAAGAGCGCTGACTGGTCCTACATCGCCGAGTGCTCCGCCCTCATCAACCGCCTACGCAAAGAAAAAGACGCCCAAACTGACACCATCGCCGAAGCCGACCCCCGCGACCTCGCAAACGGCGGCCACGTCTACTTCGTCGGCAACGGCGACTTCTACTCCCACATCGACTACTACAACCACCTCGAGAATGCAAAAGTCGACACCGTCATGGCTGGCCGCGGCGCCCTCATCAAACCCTGGCTCTTCGAGGAAATCGAACAGGGCCAGTACCTCGACAAGTCCGCCACCGAGCGCCTTTCATACATTGAGAAATTTACAAAATACGGCCTCCAGACTTGGGGTTCCGATGAGATGGGCATCGGGACTACGCGCCGCTTTTTGCTCGAGTGGCTGAGCTTCGCGCATCGATATGTGCCCGTGGGCTTGCTGGAGCATTTGCCGCCGCATATTAATGATCGGCCACCGAGGTTTAAGGGACGCAATGAGTTGGAGACGTTGATGGCGAGTGAGCATTATAAGGATTGGATTAAGATTAGGTATGTTATTTGTGTTGTGATCAGGAAGATTGTATGGGTGGCTAACGGTGTGACAGTGAAATGTTCCTTGGTCCGGCTCATGAGCACTTCAAGTTTGAACCCAAGCATAAGTCGAATGCGTATGAGTTTGAAGCAGAGGGGTAGGTAAGTGTTTAGAGAAGGTATTACTAAGGTTCTATTTTGATGTCTGCATGAAGTCTAAAGTGAGAAAAGAAGAAAAAAGATGAACGAAGAGCATGGGTTAGCTGACTTGGTATGGAGAGCAATTTCATCTGGGCAAACCATTGATCTGCATTTGATCAACTGGCTATATGTATATATCAGAGATCTAGTATCGCCATGATACCAACACGCATGGAAATTTACATTCCCTATTCCAAGTTCTCGTCATAGCAACCAGGTATCCCACACATCTCTCCAAACTCCCCTCACACATAATCATACAAAATCCAACCCCCCAATCTCCCTGTCCCGTCAAGCCTACTCCAAAAACCCAACCAACGTCTCCAACATATCCCTCTCCGCCTTCTCAACTGCCAACACCCCATCCAACTGCGCCTGTAACGTCCTCTTGACATCCTCCAACCCCTCATCCCTCTCCGCTAACCTCTCCTGCACCGCCCTTTTCGCCCCCACATCCTCGGCCACCAACCACGCCAGAACCGCATCAATCCGCTCCAAACAATACAGCCCCTCGCCTAACCTCTCCGTCACATTCTCCAGCTCCCACTCTTCCAGCTCCTTGTCGCTCAATCCTTGTTTTAGCGCCGCACTCCGCGCATCGAATGCTGCAAGGCGGGCTACGTAGTCCCGGCGTAGCGCCACGAGTTTAGTTATCTTTTCGTAATCTTTCTCGAGGAACTTGGCGAGGAGGCGGAACCGCGAGTCCGAATTTCCGGGTAGCGAACGCAATAGGGATGCAAAGATCGAAAGAATATGTTCGGTTTGTTGGGGATCTAGTTTCTTGGACTTCATGAAAGTTGAAAAGAGCGGTTTAAGACCGCGGGATTCGACGACTTTGTCGCAGACGGCCATTGCGCTGTTGGATAAAGGCGCTGCGTCTTGGTCTTGGGCGGCGGCTTTGCCTTTGTTGTTGTTGTTGTTGTTGGAGGAGGGGTCTGATGTAGGATCTGAGGCGTAGCCGCAGGCGTGGTCGAGGACTTTTAGGGCGCGGCTTTTGCTTGTTTTGCCGTCGCGGATGAAGAGGAGACAGAGTTCTACGCCTTCAGCTTCGAGGAATTTAGATTTGCCAAGGGGCTCTTCGGTTATGGAGCAGAGGCAGTTGAAGAGGTTTTCCATGTATTCTTCTTCGTAGCTGTCTCTTTCTGGATCGTCTCGTCGGTACGGCGCGAGGTTTGTGAGGAAGATTTCAACGCCGTTGGCTTCGGCGACGTGATTTCGGTTCGGTCGCGAGGATTGTGTGAGGATAGAGAGAATCTCGGCGGCGTATTGTTTGTTTTGTGATGTTGGCTTCTCGGGCTTTTGAATTCTGACCAGTAGCCACTTTATTAGTGTGGTTTCCTTCCCTATTAAGTCCGTATTTGCTGGTTGTGACAGTAGATTCTCGATTACGCTGAGCGAATTGTATACGCCAGATGCGTCGGCCTCGTCGGTTTCGTCGAAGCGCGAAAAGTTGGAGATGAGCAGGCTGACCAAATCTGCTTCCATGAACGCCACCACGAGCGCATCCCATTGCTCCTGCTCTCCTCCCACATCCTCGTCTGTAAGCTCCGATATCATTTCAATCGCAGCGATTGCAATGTCTGTGTTCTCATGCGCCAGTAGTTCCACCAACTTTGACGCTGCTGTGCTCTTTGCGAATTCCTCGTATAACTCCGGGTGCTCTGACAATATGCTCAGCGCCTTTATGCCTTCATCCAAACCGCCCTCCGACTCCATAAACTTTGTTGGATCGTTTTCATACTTTGCGCGTAGCGAAGCATTCTTGTTGACCTTCTTCTCAAAGTTGAGCGCCAGTTTGCGCACCCAGGGAACATCGTACTTTTCCTCTCCTATCGCCTCATCGCCATCTAGCGCATCAATGTATTCCATGGCATCTCGCGCATTCTCGTCCAAGCCATCGCCAAAGAATCGTCCCTCGTCATCGTCGCCTGGGCCGTCGTCGAAATCCGGTGGTAATGAAGGACCAGCCTCATCATCGTCTTCTTCGTCGGCTACCGAGGCTTGCGCTGAGCCCTTTACGTCGCCATTTCCGTTTAGCTTTGCGGATTTGTACGATTGCGTTGGATCGGCTTCTTTTGGGTTCTCAAACTTGCGCTTTGCAGAGCCGTTTGCGCCTTTGAAAAGCTCGTCAATGCTCGTCATTTTGTCGGCACCAAGGGTAAAACAAACGGTTAGAGAAACACAGTAGAGTGGAATTAGTGACGTTGGCGCGTTCTGGTCAATCTTTCCAACGTGAGGGTTGACATGGTCCCGGCTTGGTACTAGCGCGTTTAAGCTGCGCGCAACAGGTCACGCCCATCTCGCCTTCACGTGTTCTACGTATTTGTACATTTACAACGACCATGCACCAGGCCTTGTTTCTCTTATATTTCCTGAAATATAGCATGCTGTTGCGCGTTCTCGATACCCAAATCTTCAATCTGGTAAAAAAAAAGTAATGCACAATGAAGACCAATGTCCATGCGTTCAATTGCCTCAGCATCTACAAAACTCATGTACTAGACGGGCCACGTCGATCCTTTCAAGTCATTCTTGTGTTCAATCCGTCTGACATGGACCTGATTCAATCGCCTTCTATAAGGTACCATAGAGAAAGAGAGAATGCTTGAATACACATGAACAGCCAGGTTACATCATTTAGGAAAAGGTCGGATCTTGTTAAGATCATAGCAGGGTAAAGACGTCCACTCTATGCACTAGGGCCACGCACTCTGATCTAGATCTAGAAACCAAAGATAAAACTGAATCTGTAAGAAATGACGATTTCTGCATATATCTGGTACGTGAGTTCCACGTTTCGCCTAGCACAAGTACACTTTTCAAAGAATTGCATATCGTTCTTGGCAATAAGTCATCAGTCATTTGCACTAAGTGCTTACTCAGGTACTACAACAAAGTCATCATGGTGCTCCAAGCACAGCACATAAGCATGAGACACCCCACCTGTGGGACGTCATACTTAGTATCGCCTTCCATAACTATCATTCTCATATTCGCCGGAGCCCCCATATTGACCACCAGACCTGCCTGAGCCATACTCTTGTCTCCTCTGGCCATATTCATCCTCATCTCCACCGAAGCCTCCAGGCACGCCGGAAGCGCCATATGATCTCTCAGGGCGCTCGCCACCGTACTCAAGGCCATCGGAACGGCCGTACCCACCAGAAGACTCATTGCCATGACGGGAAGACTCCTCACGGCTATAGCCTGATTCTTCTCGGCGACCATAGCCCGACTCTTCTTGACGACCATAGCCTGATCCTTCTTGGCGACCGTATCCGCCGGAACTGTAAGAGTCAACAACGTTCTGAGACTGTTTATGGCCATTGTTTTTAGGGTGAATGCCATGTCCTAGATCTTCATACCTGTATGATTCTTCACGGCCGTAGTCTTGCTGTTGGCGACCGTATCCTGATTCCTCACCGTAGCGCTGTTCCTGGCTGTGGCCGCCCGAATAACGCTTGGGCGAGCGACTGCCGCTCTTTTCACGGCGGCGCCCGTGCTCACGAGAACGAGAGCGGGAGCGACGCTTGTATTCTCCCGAACCTGATCGACGCTTGTCAGCATCGTCGTCCGAGTCTCCAGAACGACTACCGTGTTTATGGTGTTTGTGGTGTTTGTGATGCTTCTTTTCTTCCTTTTCACGCTGCTTGCGTTCTTTCTTCATGCGCTTCTCATAGGAATCTCCGTCGCCCGAGTCGTTGGAATCATCGTCGTCATGCTTCTTGGACTTACCGCGTCGCCTAATCAAGTGTTAGCACATGTCTGCTACGTTAGAAGCAAGCTACTTACTCTTTCTCTTCCGAGTAGTATTGTCCTGATCGGTCGAAACCCTCACGTGATTCTTCAGACCGCCATTCACTCCCTTGCTGAACACGACGCTCTTCATGACGCTCGTATCCGCCAGATCCACTATAGTTTGAGGTCTCAACCCTTTGCTGGTAGCTGTATGATCCACCACGGTCATCTCGTTCCTCACGAGAGTACTCCTCCCGACGCCCACCGCCTGGGTACTGGGTCTGTTGATACTGGGCACTTCCGTAGCGATCGCTGTCACCGTATGAAGACGCCTGGTGGTGCCCCGTCTCCGAGTACGACTGAGTGTAGGAGCCGTCGTTGCCATAACTCTCTTCTTTGCGGCTCTTCCTCTCCTGCTCATTGAAAGCGTTTCCGAGAATAGAGCCTCCAATGCCACCAACAAGCCCCCCAACAAGACCGCCGAGGGCGCCACCACCAACAGCTTCACCTGCAAGCTTACCCACATGATCGGAAGCTTGTTGAATCTGTGCATTGGTGCCCGTCTTGCTGCTTGCTGGGCCAAAGTTATTGGCCATACCCAGAGGTTTACCGCAGCCATGCCCCTTGTCATGAATATTTTCTTTATGGTTCTTGCCATTTCGTACACCCTCGCGGCTGAGCTGCTTGCGGAACTCGACCTTTGCATCATCATCTTTGGAATCCCACCACTTGCTAACAGTGTTGAACATGATCGCACGGCCTTCCATCATCTTTGTCTTCGGTTCCATATCGACACAGGCAGGGTGGTGGAACACACCTTCAATGATGGTGTCAATGGTCTGCGTCGGGTCTGCTTGGCCATCCCAGCACTGGACAATTTGTGGTACAGCCCAGGCAATCGTGGCCGAAGCTACTCGTCCAGCAGGCTCATTAAGGACGTTGGAAAAGTGATCCTTGGAAAGCATGCTGTGAGTGGGGTCAGTGCAGTCATCATCGTTGAAAACGATATGCTGCTTGTCGCGAGAGCTTGCAATGACCTCGGTCGAGCCCTCTTCAAGCTCAGTCTTTACTTGGCTGAGAATAGGCAAGACGTAGGGAGCAAGTAGACTGAAGACAAAGATGGTTACTTGGTTCTGGACTTCCTCGATCAGGTCCGGCAAGATGGGAATCTTCTCGATGAATTCAGAAATGGATTGCATAATCTCATCGTGGAACTCCATAATGGGGTAGATTTGCTTGACTAGTTCCCCAATCTGTTGAGTAAATTCCTCTGGATCCTTAGGGGTGATGCGCATATTTCCCATGACTGCAGCGTTGGCATTGTTTTCGAGCTCATCAGCCTTGCTGGACTCATCTTTACCACCAAAGATGCCCTCTGGGAGCTTTTCGAGGAGCTCCTTAATTTTGCTCTTGTTTTTGCTCCTGTCGGCGTTGGAGATGGCACCCTCAAGCTCCTGAAGCTCGGATTGGGTAGTTTTGTCTGTAATCTCTCCGCATACAGAGTGCAAGAAATCGACACCACCAAAGGTACCGGTGACGATGGGGTAGACCTCCTTCTTGGCTTCCGCGACGTAGAAGCGAGCATTCTTACCTACATGGGGGAAAACGGCATGTTCACCAAGCTCTATCAAGGCAAGTTCAACGTAGTTGGAGTGGGCAGCGTAGTCCTCCAGGCAGTGTGTGGCGGTACCGAGAAGACGCAGAGCCTCGTAAAAGTCGGGACCTCGTCCTCCAGAGCGTTGACCCAAATCAATGCAACGTGCGAGCAGGTCGCGGACCATGCCAGCCGATGTTGTGATGCCCAACTCTTCTGAGGCAATGTAGTTCTTCAGGCCGGTCTTCTCATCGATACTGAGCTCACGGCGTTCGTCAACAGGAGCTCGTAGGCGGCGATCGTAGTCGCGGGCATCGATGTTGTCAGCATAGTCCTGAAGGGTCAGCATGTGTGCCCGATCGGATAAGCTGCAGAACTCACCTTGGGGTTGTCGATGTGCTCCTCCGGCCTGTAGCAGCCAAGGCGGTCACGAGTAACCTCAAACTCCTTGGTGCCGTATCCGAAGCTCATGAAGCCAAGAACCCATAGTAGGATGCGAATCGCCTCTGCTGAGACCATCTTGACAGTGCCCACATCGACTGCTTGCGAGTAGTCGCGCAGCCAGTTGCCAAAGTAGACACGCTTGACGTCCATCTTGCTGAATTTCTTGCCAGTATGACCGCTGATGAGCAGCGTAAGAAGGGTGTCCTCAATATCTCCATGGCGCCAGTTCTGTCCCTCAATGGAGCTCATGCTTGCGATGTTGCCCGCACCAAAAGCTGCGGTGGGGCGAGCCCAAAAGACAAGCAGAATCAGGCATGGTAGCCAGATGTCGCTGAACTGCGGCATCATGTTAGTGTCTTCGTATGCTCTTGTGTTTATTCGAAAGAAAAACGTTGGGTATGGGAGAATGCTGGAGAAGAGGTAGAAGCAAAAGGTGTGAGAGGATCTTGTATAGCTAGTGCTTGTTTCAGCTCTCAACTTGGTTGAGCTGCCCCGCCAAAGCTCCGGAGCTGACGTAGCGGGGTCCATCAGCTACACGACTGCCCACCTGATCGGCCGCAACATGACATTGTATGGCTTAAATATTTTCTTTTCTCCACTCCAAGGCTCCCACTACATATCTCGGGCAGCTGTGATACGTTGCCTCTAGATCAGACAAGCGTGATTTCCCTCTGAACACCCTCAGGTACATAGTCTGGGCTACCATCCATATCGAAATCCTCTGTTAACGCGTGCTCCCCAATACGCCTATAAAGACCCTCTTCTTCTGGACCAATTGCTTGAACAACTAAGTATGCTGTTGTGATAGTAGGCGGTAGATTGATTAAGACGGCACTGCGCACGTAGGCGAAAAGAGCAAACGTGTCGTATTCGCCACACTCCCCGCCCTCATCGGTAACTCCTGGATCCAAGCGTAACCGACTATGCATTGCGGTCCGAAGTGGCTTGGGCTTTCGCATGCGACGCATGAAACCGCGAATGTTGATGGTGCTACCACTTGGATCGGATGTCAGCGGTTCGCCGCTCCATTTTATATCTGTGTTCAAAATTGCGGCTTGATACACAATACCCAAGTCTCCTACTCTTAGTTTCTTAACCGCGAGTTCTCCCCAATCTGGTGGACTGATGTTGACGCTGCCATGAGGAAAAGACATCCATGTCCAACTTGGTCGACAATCAGCTCGATCTAATAGAGGCGTTTTATGCTCTCGAGGGTCGTGAAATGCTTTCCACGACAGATGAAGAGTTAGATGACGTTCCCATAGACCTAAAATTGGTCTATTGCCGGAAATGTCTTGATGAAATTGCACAATGCCAGCCAGGGCGGCATATTGATCGCTTGTACGGGTGAGGGAGCGCTTCATGTAATCGGCTACGCAATCCCACCACCAACGGTGTTCGAACTCAAAGACATCAAGTTCGCCATTACCACTATCGCACATCTTTTGTGGAAACCCTCTATTCCCGACACACCATGCTTTATCCGGAGGCAAATACGTTTTCTGATTATACGCTATGCCATCTTCGCTCTCCGTGATTACGTTACATTTCCACACAAATTGAGAGAAGGTAGCATGTAAAATCCGACGCGAGAGAATCTTTTCTTGCAGTATCCATGCTCTTTTATAAACCGGTTCACGACGCAGCTGCCCTGTGATGGTGCTTGACGGATGACGAAGAAAGTAGTATTTTTCCTTGACGGCAAAGTCAGGGCGTCCGGGGTCAGTACTGCAAAATCGAATTACGGACTGAAGCTTTGGAGACAGGCCACATCCTCCATGGCTATTTTCGGCACTAGTTGCAGAGAGAGTAATAGTACCTGCACCATAGATTGCTGCCATCTTGGCACTCTCTCGCTGCCAATCTTCTGTGTCATCTTGGATGATACACAAACTGTCTATCCAAAGGTACCTAAATCCAATAGCTACGGTAAGACGAACGGCATCTTGAAAGGTCTTTGGGAGACTATCGAAATCGATGCCGCTGTCATAGTATTTCGCTATGTTGCTCTTAGTTGTCTTACAAGGCGGCTCTATACCACCCCATACATGAGTCAGGACGATGTAAGGTCTACTGTACAAGTCAGTTCCTTTAGTTGAGACGAGATTGACCGAATAACGGTCGGTTTCAAGCTCTTGAACATCGAGTATACGTGTTGCTAACTGGGCGTCTGGCTTCGGAGACCTCCGACAGTTTGGATGGGACGTTTCGCATTCGGTGAGCCATTCACGGATCGTTGCGCTTCGTGATCGGAAATCAACTGGCTCTAGTCCACTCCATATTGGGCGGTTGAATGCTCTCCCTGCAAATGGTTAGAAACTTCTGGCTATTCTGGCCAAGAACACACGAGGCGTACCAGCTTCCATATAAAGAAAAAAGGATCTCGCGTCTCCTACCGTCCTAACAAAATGGTTGAGAGATATGGATACAATAGCGTGATCGAAATTCCCATTTACATCTGAGAGTGAGTCGCTGGTGTCATACCTGATGCTTACTGTCGGTGCAGTTTTCGGCGCGCGGGATAAGAATAGTAAACTTGAGTATCCGCCATCGTGATAGACGAAGGTCTTCGCCGCATCGGGACCAAGAGTTTCTACTGGCTTCATATTAAATTCATTGGCCCGAGCGATAAAATCTTCTAAGTGAGGTTTTCCAAAGAGATTACAAATATATTTACACAGCTCACATCGATTGCTGCAGTTAACTAGTTCATGAATATCCCGATGGAAGCTTGTATCTTTGTCTTCCGATGGAATCTTCTTGAAAACCTTCTTAAGGCACTCGGAGCAATAAGAACTGCTCCTCTCGGCGAGCCGTTGAGTCTCATTGCGACCGGGGCTGAAAATAAACGAATTCTGTCGCGACATGGCCATAAGTAAGCTTCGACAATGCGGTAACGAAGACGAAATCAATGAGGGAGAGTACACTCTTCTTCAGATGCCCTTTTATAGAAGCAGGTGTTAGAGAGAAATCCACTGCATAGCACTGTGCCGCATCCCAGCATATATGCTGCCTGGAAGGATTCACCCGGCCCAATGAATGCTTGCCAGCACTCCAGCGTCTCCATCTCGCTGCTCAGGCGCGCCCCATATTTCCTGAACGCAAAGCACATTACCCCATAGTGCTCCACTAAATATCGAAACAGCACAAAGTTGCTAAGCAAGTCGCTTCTCTATGCTTGGCCTGCTTCATCTGCTTCCCATGCAAAACGGATGCGATCGCGCAATATGTAATTAGCGAATAAGATACCCCAGGCTGCCGAACAAAGTTTCTCTTGGACATTGCGGAGAAGAAGCAAATTACGTTTATGGGTATGATGCCAAATCTGGAAAAGTTCAAGTCAGAAGAAATAGACTTCAGCAGTGCAATTCAAGATTCAATCTTGCTAACGATAGCAAGGAGCGCAAGCAAAGCTGACTCAAGTAAGCAGAGAAAATTCACAGTAGCGTCATAACTTACAAGTCCCAACCGTCAGAATGAAAGCAGCAACCGTAAAAGCCGTCTGTGCATCACCACCTCTTGCGGTCCACGCAACACCTACTACAGTCGCCGCGATCCACGGCACTGACCCAACAAGGCCAATGCGGAAGCCGCTCCAGCCCTCCACAAATTCTAGAGCATGACGGCGGTCCTCCTGGCGAAGCCGGAACACCCAGTCAATCCACTCTGATTCCGTCTTTATGCTTTTGGAGTGTTGGTACGCATAGAACATTTCTTGCAGGGTGAAGTCATCCATCGGCACAACTTCCGGGCGGGTCGAAGGCGTATACGATAAGAGTCGAATCCGTCTTAGCGTCTTGAGGGATAGGTATCGTCGCCAGAAGCCACAAATATGGTGTTCGTATTCGCGATGGAGGGCAGCGAAGAACTCTTCATCGCTTCGAATCAAACCACCTGAATTCTTTATGGAAACTATTTTGGTGTAATTATCTCGAGATATGCCCAACCGGGCTTGACTGAGTACATGGATTTGGCGTCTTACGCAGCCCTGGCTGCCAGATCTGTAGCACATGAGGTTTAAAGAGCATGTTGGCTTGGTCAGACTACCGATAGTCGGCGAACTAACTGTTTGGGTCGGAGGTAGGACAGAAAACTGGTCCGCTGTAGGAGTTGTGGATTGCCGAGGATGGGCATGCTGATTGAAATCCGCTGATATTACCGAATTGACGAGTGACGTCGGCTGGAGCTGGACTGAAGCACTGCGTGTATGATTTGGAGTATTGTTTCGTGATTTTTCAATAGATGCTGTTTTCTCTGATGAGCGGTGTGATGTTGACGAGTTTTCGTGAACTTCGTTGGATCCGACCTCTACCGACGCTGCTGAAGGTATCGTCTCACTGACTATGAAATCAGGCTGCCAAATTGAGCGATGCCCGTTATTAGGGCTTAGTGAAAATCCGTATTGAGATATACGAGGAGGATTCACGCCAGAGACTGTTGTACTGAACACTTCCGGTGTGGAGTCTGGTGCGTCGGTTGGTGGAACTGACAGTCCTTTGGAACTGCTTTTGCGGTTGCTAAACCAGCCCATTGTTGACGCTCGAATGAATTACAGGTTGAAGATTGCAATCATGCCAGAGATCAAATATCAGTTGCTGCTTTCAGCCGCGGCTGACTTTCGCCTTGGTTCGGCTCAGCCACCACCATGCCATGCTCCACAAGCGAAGCAAAAGCCTGGGTCAGTCGAGAAAAAGGCATACCTAAGAGCACAGTAATCCCATTCGATGGAAACGGTAGAGTAATATGACACAGGCCAAGTGTTCTCGTGGGCTAAGCCTCCTCTAAGTACGCACAGCCTTACATCCACTAGCTACCAGTCTACGATCTCGAGACTCAGACTTGACTAGCGTCCTAATAAGGTTTTGATATAGTTACGGTTGCCTGGTTTATTCTCATTGTAATTGAGTAAGTCAGAGCCATTTGACTTATCGTGGGCTTGAGTTTGACGTTATTTGGGTGTGGGGTATTGCAGTTCCCGGAGTACGCCTGTGGCTGTGCTCATGACCAGTATACAGGTTGAAAGCCACTTAGCGATCCTAGGCAAACTGAATAGAAGGCGAGCTGCGTCTAAACTTTGATGGTTGTCTGTAATCAATAGTCGGGTGGTAGCCTCTCCATTTCGCATGCACTAGGACATGAAGAACGCATGTTGATGTGTGAGGCTGGACATGAGGTATCGCCCCACTCTCAAAGAATCCAGCTGCCTGCAGGAAGTCCTTCAAATAATATATCCAAGATGATGCAAATTGAACCTCAAAACTATGTCACTATGCATATCAACTTATTACATGCCCAACTATTTCCAGTGGTAGTTCTTCGTTTCTATAGCCTCCATATGATACGTAAGAGATGTGAGACGACGAAACTGTTGGTTCTGCAAAAGTCCAACTGAAGCAACCGAGCGGACAGAATGTAGAATCTCATGGATCATGTATAATTCTCAGTATGAGTCAATCGATTTCCAAATGACGATTTTGTGCAGGCATCAAGTATTGGGATTGCTGACAGCACTACAATGGCTCCTTTGGCCAGGAAACTCTCAGTGAAAGTGATACAAAATCAACGTTGTACTCGCAGGTAAGTGTTGCATGATGCTCAGCCCCAGCGTATCAGTGTCAAGGATGGCGTTCAGGAGACACCATTCACGGATATCGGTCTCTGCATGATCGAACGAAAAGTCCAGTTCATATATATATGTAACTCCCTTCGTTTTCTCATAGTGTTGGGCCCAGCAAGAAGTTTTGTGGGGTTGTCGCCAACAGACCACTAACCAGTGTGTCCGAGGGTATGATGGCGGGGATTTGTGCCATGCCTAAGCATCCCTTTGAGTGACTTTGGTCTTCTCAAGTTTGCCAAAGTACCATTTGCTTCGATTTGGTTCAGCTACGGCAGTTGAGCTGTGGTCACCCGGATCTCACAAGCTTCTGGAACACCCGGGTCCGCAAGTCGCTGCATTCTCCGACGACCCTAGTTTGTGTGGCGGAGGCTAAGGCTTGAGAGGACATTCCCAAAGCCATTTTCGTGCATCTTAAGCGGGAAATCGTATGATTTAGGCTGAAGGACATCAGTACGCGACTTAACACCCATCATGCGTAAACTCTTCATTGGGAGAGAAGTTGCGTCATCGTGGATAGTA
Organism: Bipolaris sorokiniana ND90Pr; assembly: GCF_000338995.1. Lineage (NCBI taxonomy): Eukaryota > Fungi > Ascomycota > Dothideomycetes > Pleosporales > Pleosporaceae > Bipolaris > Bipolaris sorokiniana. The sequence continues at coordinate 904,340 of NW_006911910.1, read as the reverse complement.
GACTTAGCTGGCAAGCCATGTGTTGCGCTACCCAGAATCGGTCGCGCACGTCACTACCGATGTCACAAGGCGGAAATCGGGATGCCTCGTGTGGTGCAGCATTACGCCCCGGAGGATCAGAAGCGAAACCTAGGCTGTTCTACAGTGTAAAACAGAAGCCATCTGGTAAAAAATCCGATCACGATAGATGATGTTGCCGTGTCTGGAATGCATGTCCGATCATGAGCGCGTCGGGCGCTTGAACCGAGGACTGAAGCTGAAGACGCCCACCATGGTTGAGTGTGCTGAAGTGGCAGTCTAGACTTGGAATTTGAATCCGGTCAGCCTATCAGAAAAAAAAGGACCACGGCTCGTCTTACCACATGGCGCACCCAACGGCTCGACAAAGGCGCACAAATGGACCTGGCGAGTGCTGGAGTGTGTGCAGGTGGTGTGCGCAGTCGAGGGCCTCGTTGCTTTTTCAGCTGGCCCCGACCACCGCGTGCCTGCCCTGCGATGTCCAGCTCATGTATATCACAGAGCTGCCCGACACATCCGGCTGACCACCACGACACAACGCACTGCAACCAACTCATGTTCATCTTGATTCCATCTCCATTACCTTGCGACAATGGGGAGACGCGAAAAAAATGGATGTGAAACAATCACCTCCGAAGTGGGGTAGAGGCTGAGTGGAAAATGAACGGCAGGCCCGCAATAAGAGGAACCGACTGTGAGTATGGAAATACCATTTCGTATTGAATAAAAATTAACACAAGGAAAAGCCTTGAGAGTCTAGTAAAGGCGATGATGATGAGGGAAACGAGGCCCTTTTAGATGCGATAATCCGCTCCATGTATCCCGACCAAGTATGCCAACTGGCCGCCAATTTTCCAACGCCGCAGCCGCTGATCCGACAAAAAGAGAAACCATCTAATCATAAAACGAACTTAGTAGTTGAAGACCGTCAAGGACGGGTTGAGGACGATGGGCACCAGGCAGTGCATGATTACAGTGACGGACCAACTGGGCAGCGTTAGCGACAGGCCAATCAAGTAGGAGTAGGAAATGGTACTTACGGAACAACAGCAGTCATGCCAGTAATCTCCCAGCCGTGAGGAGCGAAGCAGCCGAGGTAAATCATGCCACCGATGAAGGCAAACATGAGCATGTACATCCACTTAAAGCGCTTCCAGATCTTGGGCAGTTCGGCGAAGAAGTTGGAGTTGTCCTTCTCCTTGGCTGTGGCACCCCAGCTCATGTCGATGCAGAACATGTGAGAGCAGATGGCGAGCAGGATGTGGAACGAGACACCACCGAAGAAGACCATAAAGAAGGGCATCCACTTGATGTTTTCAGCAAAGGCACCGATAAGGCTGGCCTCACCGATACGATAACGCATGATGGCAAAGCAGGCGTTGGACATCAAGTTGAAGACAACCAGCAAGGTGACGAAGACTAGATGATGTTAGCGGAGGATCTATTGAGGGGTAGGATATGAACTTACTCTTCCAGGACTCGATGTAGTACTTGTCAAGTTCACCGTTGAGCCAACCGACCAGGAAGTAATTCAGAGCACCAAGAGGAACAGCGGATCCGATAGCATAGTACGAGAAGATGTAACCGCAGATGGAAATCTTGGAAGAAAGCTGGATGTTGGACCAGAGGAAGGTGCGGAAGAGCTTGGTGAAAGGGGTCTTCCATAGCCAGGTGTGGAGGGGGTTGAAGACAAGCTCGTTGCAACCGTAAGCGTATTTCTCCCATCGATCCAGTTCGTCGAAGATGGTGAGTGACACACCCTCCTTGAACCCACGGCCGTGGTAACTGGCAAGACGAACAATGTTGCCCGCAATCTGGAGACGAAGCGCGATATCGAAGTCCTCGGAAACGTGGCTCTCAGACCAGAAGCAGACGTAGCCATCCTCTTCGGGAGGATTGCCAACAGACTGAACAGCCTGCCAGCGCAAGAAGGCGTTGTGACCGACGAAAGGAGCGACCTCACCGCTGCCGACAGCGAAGCGAATAGCAGCGTAGACGAGGTTGGTGAAGAAGGTGATACCGTTCTCGAAGTAATCCCAGGAAACCTGCATGACACCAGTGGCGTGTTGGACAATGGCAACTTCGGGCGAGAGATACATTTCGGCGGCACCGTACATGAGGCAGTCTTCGGGAACAATGGTATCGGAATCGACGATAAGAATAATCTCACCCATACGGATGTTACCACCAGCTTTGGCGCGAGGGTCGGCGGTAAGAACCTGGTCGAGGGCCTCATGGTATAGCGCAAGCTCTTGCTCTTCGGTGATGGAGGCATTGTCGGGGTAGCGAGAGTCGACTAATTGTTGGAGGACATCCTCGACACGGTTGGAGGTGTTGAGAGCAAAGTTCATGTTGGAAGCCTTCTTGAATTTTCCGCGGCGGACGAAGCCCTCGTGGTTGTGCTTGGGACGCGAGACCCATCCGATATTGTTGTTCTCGTAGAAGCGCAGAAACTTTTCGTTGTCCTCCTCAGAACGGACAGCCATACCGTCATCGTTGATGAAGATGCGTGCGGTTCCACCACGAGATTCGTAGTAAGAGATGGCGGCTTGCAGACTGGCTACGGTGGGCTTGACGACACCCTCTAGAGATTCAGTGTAGATGGGCATCTGGATGGTGATGGTGGACGGGGTGAAACCTAGAGAGCGGGCCTGGACGAGATTCGGCTTGATGGCAGAGTGGAAACGACTGTTGGTCAAAACGCCAGTGATAGGACCAAAAACTTGGAAGACATTGCCCAAGACGACGACGACGAAGAAAAGACCCAAGGCGATCCAGAATGGTTCAACGAGGATAAGCAGAAGACGAGGGTAGAACTTGTCGGTCATGGTCTCGAGGATAAGCGCTCTGTTACCAAGTCCCAAGACTGGAACCAAGATCAAGCTCATGGCGAGACCGATGTAGAGGGAGCTGGTGAAAATGAGTGGACGAGCAAGTGATTCCTTGGGGCCTTGTCCCTTCTCGGCGTCGCCGTCGACTTCCTCTGTGGAGACTTCGACGTCTTCCTTCTTACCCATGTCGAAATCCATCGTGGAGCCGCCAAGGGTGGAGTTTGCACTGGACTGAACGGCGCTGTCGAAGCCGCTGAAGGGGTTCTTGGCTGTACCCCAGACGAGACCGAGGATCCTGGACTCGACTTCCATGGCCTGAGAAAGAATAGCACCAAGGTCATCGTGCCAGACAAGCAGGAGCCTTTCTTGTCGGATGAGGGCAGCATACTGGAACTTGCGGATGGTGCTAGATGTAGCGACTTCGGCCATGGACTCGAATATTTGAATCTGGGAACCGTTCTGGAACATCAACTCGGTTTCAAAGGGCTCGAGGACATCGAACACGGCCTGTGTGCCATCGGTGCTCATGGTGAGAGCGACACCGGGGTTGATTCTCTTGACTGCAGCCACGAGGTCCTGGTCTGCAGTTACGGGCTCCGAGACATATTCTCCTTGACCCTTGCGGATCAAGACACCTTCGCAAGAGCCAGGTGATTGAGCTCCAGCAGTCATCCAACGCATTGAGCATGCCTTGGCGTGGAGATGCTTGATGATCTGGGGAAATCAGCGCCATGGCACGTGATGCATGAGTGGAGATACTTACAGCACGGTATCTCGAATCTTCATCAATCTTCATGGTCAAGGGTCGCGACACAGGAGGTCGGCCATTGGGAGTTTGGGGCACCGAGTAGCGCGAGTCGCTGACGCTGTCACTCAACGACTGCCTACTTGAGGGGATGACGGGTCTGTTCCCATCTTGGGACGGGGTGGCGGAAGACATGTTGGACATGTGACAACAATTACAGTACGTGAGCACAGGTTAACGAGGATTATTGCTAAGCGATAGTAAAAAAAGGCTCGAAGGGGATGCCTCGAGGCAAACGTGACGTTCAAGGCCCAGAAACGAAGGAATGGGCAAGTAGCCCTGCGAAGAGTGACAAGAGACAAGAGTGAAGAACTGAAATTGAGCCGAAGGGGTCGCAGAGCAGAGGTTATCAAGGCGGCACAGCGGGTAGTGTGTACAGAATTTCCTTCACCTACGCGAAGCTCCGCCCCGGTCCAGCCCGTAGCCACCACGGTCAGAGATACACTCATGCTACACACTATTGAATAGTCGGCGTCTCCCCTGGTCTAGCACGTTCGAATCTCAACAAGAGTCACTACGCGAGCGTCCCGAAAAAGGTCACTGCGTCTGTCACAAACGCCGCCGTGCAGCCATGATAATCCAGAATGGGCGGAGTCTCGGGCCACCAGGTGAACCTAGCGATCCTAACATGAAATCACACACCTTGCCGTGCACGCCCCGGTCGCTCTTCCGCCCAGCGAGCCTCGGTGTCGGGACGATGGGCAAGGCCACTAAACGATAACGAAGGGGTGCTTCATGGGCCTAAAGATAGTTGGAATTGTTTGTCATGATCGAGATCGGGGTCAAAAGGAGGCATCTCTAAGTTTCATAGTCGCTGGCGTCTCCGACGCTTGTGTCTGAGCCAACAAAATGGCGGCTAAGCATTAGCTCTGCCGCTGCTGTTGACGTTTGTCCCGACGAGGAGAATTTACTTTTTGCAAAGGGCAACTATCGTCCTCGGCATTGCGTAGCGCCATCTACCAGCCAGCCTCAGCTTGACGGCGACTAAGGAAATGGTGGAGAGCGGGACCACTTGGAGGTGCTTTGACCATGGCCAAACCGGGCACCTGGCGTCCAAAACCGTCCGAGGTGGCCAGTAACCACGCCAAAATCCTGGTAAGTTTGTGCGGGCCAAGATCGAAGAATAGGCCGCATGTGGATTGCTGGGTAAGCGTACACAATCATACATATTGCTATGAACTGACGCGGGCCTAGGACCCTGCGAATTGCTTCATCATTCGTTTGTTTTTTCCGAAACGTGATGTAGCTTGACAGCACAGGTCCAACGTGGTCGACGATACCCTTGGCTACGCATTGTCACCCGCTCCCAGCGATAAGGACCCTGGCGGATGTCCCGTTGTTAAGATTAGCACTATGGCCTGCCTAGACTGAAGGCATATGTCCAGCACACCAAGCAGCTCGCCACTGGGCAGCCACACGTCGCAGACTGTTTGTCTCGAACCTTGAGGTTGTTGCATGACGCCATGCCCACCCGGGATATTTTTGAGTCAGATCAGGTTCTAGTCGACAGAGTCAGACGGCAGGGGGAGTCGTCCAGGTGCGACGCACCAGGACGGTAGCGCGGTGTTTAGCCGGCCTACAGATAAGTCAATCGACAACGATGGGCCAGCGTCCGAGCTGCAGGATTCTGGCCACCAACTTGCAGATACGGAGAGGGGGAGGGCATCGTATCGACGGCATACAGGTTTCTAGAGGGATGTCTTTGTACTAGTATCGGTCCCAGAAAGTGGTTGAGCGGACTGGTACTCCAGTTCCACCCCGAGCCCGATCTATTCGCAGGGGGGAGACAGAGGACGGTATGAGTCGCGCGGCACTGTGACGAGATCGACCGGGCGCTAAATCTAGGCACGAACCATGAAGAGAAAGGATATGTCGTGGCGTCCGACTCCTGTGCCGCCATGGTGGACTATCAGCCTCGGGCCTAGTACGGGCGGTGCAGTCTCTGTCGCTTCGCTAAACGTGTCGTGGCAGCACATCCTGGGCTGATGACTGCAAGGCTGTCACACTAGCCGCGTGCTTATCTTAGCGGCAGCAACCTAGGTACCTGCATCTAGGCGAGCGCTAGTCTACTTTGCGCCCTGGTATCAAGCCACAGCCCACGTCGTGCCCCTTGCGCATGCAGAAACCATCAGGTTGGCTAGGCCAACTCGTGCTGGTGAACGTGTCGAATGTTCTAAATCTAGACTGGTAGAGCCGTCAGACTTCGCTCATCCCGACGACGGCCCAGCCAGCCTACTATCGATTCTTCGAGCCGCAAAAAAAGCCAGACCGCTTGGCTGAGGAATTGATACTTCAGCTCTCAACAGCGTCTCCCGCCGCGGCTTTGGTTGTTTAATCACATATCCTCTCTAAGAGTTGGATTCGGCAATAAACCCCCTCGTCCCGGCCCGCTCACCACTCGAGCCCTTCTTGGACTTTTGCACTCCACACTCGTTACTCCTCCCCCTCCTCCGCGCAAACATGCCTTCTCTCTTCAAGCGTAGCAAGAAGGCCCCCGAAGCTGATGCTCCGGCACCTGAGGCCCAATCCCAAGATGTCCCAAGCATTCCCGCTGGCATGACACAAAGACGTCCCGATCAATCAGCAGCTGGTAGCTACCTGCCCAGGAACCCCTCCAACCTCTCCTTCGGACTCGGCCCGAACCAAATGGGCAATGCTGAACTGCGGAAACAACCGCGACCATTCAGGAGCTACAGGCTACGGGGAGAGTATGTTGCCTATATGCCTATTTCAATCTTTTGCAGAAACTGACCAACATTCCAGGCGTGAGCTGCCATGGAAGGATGACCCAAGGATAAAGCGCACCAAGATTGGCAACTGGATCACCTTGACCTGCATAGTTATCGGCTTGGGTCTCTCCGGTTACATCGCATATACAGGTGTCAGTGAAGCCAAGGTTCCCGAAGGATGTCTCATTATGGACGACAACTTTGAAAAGATTGACCCCGCCAACTGGGGCTATGAGATTCAGGTAAGCAACCATGTCCACATTCCACTTTCGCCAAACTAATCACCCACCTAGACTGGTGGTTACGGAAACGGCGAGTTCGACTGGACGACCGACGACCCAAAGAACAGCTATGTTGACGCCGAGGGTCTCCACATTGTCCCGACTCTGACAACCGAGTCCACGGGCATCACTGCAGAGCAGCTCGTCGATGGCTATACGCTCAACATCACCAAGGCAGGCGGTGACGGTTCTTGCACTTCGAGCGACTACAAATCCTGCAGTGTCAGGTCCAACGCGACCACCGGTGCCATCATTCCTCCTGTTCGTTCCGCACGCATGACTACCAAGGGAAAGAAATCCATCAAGTACGGTCGTGTCGAGGTTGTCGCCAAAACCTCAAAGGGTGACTGGTTGTGGCCCGCCATCTGTACGTTCCATATGAAACCTGCGCCATAGTATCGATGAATACTTACACTGATGTTTAGGGATGATGCCTGAAGAGAATGTTTACGGCGAATGGCCCCGCAGCGGAGAAATCGACATTGCTGAGTTCCGCGGAAACGCATGGCCTTACCCAGAAGGTAACGACTTCATGTCCTCGACTCTCCACTGGGGTCCCAACTCCAAGCACGACGGCTACATCAACACACACGGTAATGCTTTCTTCCGCCGCCAAACCTTTGCCTCGACCTACCACACTTTTGGTCTCGAGTGGACCGAGAAGTACCTGTTCCTGTTCCTCGATTCCCGTCTCAAGCAGGTCATGTACTACAAGTTCACCGAGGACAACCAGCTCTGGAAGAAGGGTGGCTTCAACGGCGTCACTACTGCAAACGGCACTCTTGTGGAAAACCCATGGATCAAGGGTGGCCTCAATGCACCATTTGACCAGAAGTTCTACCTCATCCTCAACGTCGCTGTCGGTGCGCAGAATGGATGGTTCTTTGACGGTGAGGGCAACAAGCCGTGGGTCGATGGCAGCGACTTTGCTCCTAGGGACTTTTGGAATGGTACGTTTTCCACATATTCTCATTATTATCTAGAGAAAACCTACTAACAATCGCAACAGCCAAGGATGAGTGGCTTCCAACCTGGGGCGAAGGTGCCGAGCGTGGTATGACTGTCAAATCCGTCAAAATGTGGCAAGCCGGCAAGTGCTAGATGTGGCTTGCGCATCTTTGACCTCTTTCGATCTTCACGGGTCCCCATGCACCCGTGCCTTTTTTACATTACTGAACGGCTGTTCTGCTTACTTTTTTTGGTTTTTGGGGGTAATTGGCACATAACGGCACGTTAGACGTTTATCGCACACTGGGATGATCGAGGCGCATTAGGCGCGTCTTGTTTTGGCACACTCAAAGCGCATGATACACTTTTTCTTACAATCGAAGTAAGCCCAAAACTGAGTTGTAGAATTATATTTTAATCCATGTTCATCCTCCAAACCCCACAAATCTTACGATTGCTCTTTGCGGCCCTTCCACGGACCTTTCTCGTTCCTTATCCTTTTGTTTTTGCCTTCTCACACATGCCGTCTGACACGGGATTGCTGCTGGCAACAGGCTTACAGTAGTGGCCTTGTATAATCGCATGATCCACCTCGGCTCGTCTGAAGTGCCGGCATTGCATTGTGGATTCTGCAAAAGACCTTGGGAACAGTTGTGAACGCCACACCCAAAGTTTTACAAAAGAAGCAAAGGTTCTCCTATCTTCATCCTGTTCTCATCTGATTAGAAAAATAGGCTTCCATGCCACGTCTAGAAGGGCACTTCGGGACTCATACCAAAAGCGCGCACCTTGCTCGCTTGTGCGTCTTCTCAATTCAGCCAATGTACGTATCCTTGATTCGCCCAATTCCGCATGGCACCCTCGCCTACATGCCCTCTTCCGAGTGCGAAACCGATAAACCATCCAAATCAAGCATGTTGGCCCTTCCGCCCGCATCCACTAGAATCCACTGCTTTGTCCCCACCGCATCGCAAGGGCAGCACATGGCTAGTTAGCCCTTGCCCTTCCTACCAAACCTCGCTCCCACTCCCCATGTGCGTTATCTCGCTCTAATGCGCTCTATTTTCCTTGCCCACCCACACACCCCACCCGCACAATCCTTCGCCCGCCCCGTCCGCCCCTCCCGAGCCACGCGCTCGCCAATCCTTCAAAAATCCCAAATCTTTTTACGAACAAATCCATCTGGAAATTGCACGCACGCAGCGGTGTGGCGTTGTTCGCGAACTTGACCAATGTATGGCGCTCGCGCGCTCTCACGCACACGCCGCCCGATTTCGCACTCCATACCCTTTTTTTTCCTTAGCCGAGATACATCTCTTCTATGTATTCTTTCCCCGTGTGTAGTCAAATAAACACTCATCTACTTTACATGCGTAGGCTCTTTTGCGCCTCGCATACAAGCTCAAGCTCAACAGCCGCTATTTGGCGGAAAAAAAAAACACCAATCGCCATCCGCGGTGCTCCCCTTTGTCAAAGTGTATCTAGCTAGCCTAGCCAGCAACCATCCAGACCAGCCAGCTAGCCAGCTCGGCCGTATCGGCCGTAAGTATTGGCGCTATCCTATCGTTCGTATTCTTCGTTTTTATCTCTGCTGTTATCTCGGAACGCGGCAGCACCTTCATAACTTTCCACGCTTTACCTGTTTTTTTTGTGTTCAGCTCGCGAACAAGGCGGCTGCACGAGTGGAAGCTCGCACGCAAATACGAATCCGGTAGTCGAAACGCAGATGAGTCGCGGCAGCGGACGGGGGGGTAAAGGGTATTGGGTTAGGATGGTGTTGGTAGCGTGGGGAGAGGGACAGGACAGGGTAGAGGGCAGTTAAGAAAGACAAGGGAGGTGGTTAAGCGGGCCAGACGGACAGGGTTCCGACTGCAGTAACAGGGGGCATTGTGGGATGAGTGCAGAGCGTGTGCATGTGTGATAGTTGTGGTGGTGGTGGTGGTGGGTGGGCCGTTTCAACCGGACAGTTTTTTGTTTTCTCTGCTTCTTCGGAAGCGGGATTGCGGATGGCTTGCTTTTGTTTCCTTGTTTTGCTTCATACGGGATACGATGCGGCGTGAGGATTCCTTTTTGTTTTTAGAACCCCACAGCATCAGTCGGCATCGTGTCGGATTTGCGCATCTGTTTTGCTTGTTCGAAGTACCGACTTCGCTGTTTGTTTTTGCCCGCCTCACCTACACCCCCCGGCCGGGTACCTGTTTCATCCGGCACTGCGTTTGTAGTTTTCTTTTTAAGCGGGTAAAAAGTGGCGTTTATTGTGCATCTGGTTATTACAGGACCTGAAGGGAGACAAAAATAATAGGGAGATGGCATCTTCGTCATGGCCGTTTCAGCGCCCTGATTAGTGTACCAGCAAATTCCTGGTGTTTTTTTTTGTTTTTTATGGTTTTCCTAATCTGACGAGCCCCCTTCAATCCACTTGTCGCGCCCCCTTCGGCAGACGACAGACTAATACGCCACAAAAGACGATACAAAAGGGGTGAGCGCGCGACGGTGTGTCATGCATGTGTAAGGGCGCCCGTCAACCAGTAAGTCAGTCATGGTGACGCCTAACATCGCTATCGCAAACTAGTGATACGTTGTGGAACAGCACCACTGCGCAGCACCGGCACACACCCTTCAATTACCACAAGGCCGCCGCAATCAAATTACAAGTATGCGCGTCATGGCAAATATTAATCGTACCATAACACCTTGGCGTACATGTGTTGCAACCCCTCCCTTACCACCACCCTCCTCGCTCGCTTGGTGGTTGAACCCAACAACCCCCTAGCAAACGTTGTATCAAAGAACTGCATGGTGCCAGTGAGAAATCGATAAATTGGCAACGCAGGTAGTAAGTAGTTACCGCCAACGTGTTTCCTTACAAACCACTTGTTGGACGGGAAGATAAAAACACAAAATCTGCCCTAAAAACACGAACCCCAGAACCCGGGCCCCATTTGGCGTGCCCCATCAAGAAAAAAAAACAAGCAAAAGCACATGAAAAATCGCCGCGCCAGTTTGCTGGCTCCCTTTCCTCCCTTATCCCTTACCATTTGCTGTTTTTGCTTTTCCTAGGCCGCCATGTCCCACCTCCACCTGGCTGCCTGGGCCTTGGAGAATGCTTGATTGGCAAGGCGGTAAAAGTGATTATGTCGGTGTTTCTAACAATATGTTGCTTTACTGATAATACCGTGTATGCGGTCTGAACGGGGGGGGCTAACATACGATATGCACAAGGATTTTATGCATGCATACAACGGGAACGCAAAGCTCATGCAGACGTTATCTAGAAATCCTTCGTGCAGATTGTTACACGAACGACTCTGCGATTAGGTTTTTAGGGTGAATCCAACAAAAAATAAACACCGAAGGAAGCGCTGTTATCTATGATGCTAATGTTCTCTCCTGTTTGTGTATGGTGTGAAATCGCGCAATCGGAAGGACTAGCTGCCGAAGCGGTGTCCACAATTACTGTTAGGTCTACTCTTTGTTGAGGGTAATGGCAAGGCACTTTTTTTCTTTGAGGAAAAAAACTTTGGGGGTCAAGATCGATTACTATGCGCAATTGGCATGATGTGCGATTCGGAAACTTGACTATCCGTGACGAATGCGGTGTTGCGTTGTCCTACCGCTTCTTCCACTATCCCATGTCAATCACTGCTGATTGTGCCGTCTAGCCGCAACCTTGACCTGGAAGTCGCGCGGCTTGACGAACCAGTGGTTTGTCGTCTCCCACTCCTGATCAGCCGCTTGCAGGTGGCTAGCCAGTGTAAAGTCAAAGTCGCGAACGAGCATGGGGATTAACTTGGAAATTTCCAGAAACGATATGTGTCTTCCTATGCAGGTTCTTGCTCCGAGGCCAAACTGCGCAAGCACGTATTTTAGTCAGTAAATGACGCCCAAGGTACAAGATTGGGCAGGATAGAAGGCTGCACGCGAAGGTGGCGATGCGCGAATTGAGGCAATAGTCGATCAAATAGATGGATGACGAATCCATGACATACCGGCATCCAATTTCGCTCCATGATAGCAAGCCTCTCTTTATCGCCAACAAGCCAACGCTCTGGTCTAAATTGGTGTGCATCTGGACCAAAGATGGTGCCATCGCGATGAGCAACCCAGGAGTTGATTCCGACAATAGTCTAACATAGGTTTATCAGTAGCCGTATCCATACATCTTTCGAGCTGATCATTTTACGTCAGCGTGGCAACTTACGCCTTCAGGAAAGAACACATTGGATATCTCTGCTCCACCAGCTGGCACTACACGTTCCAGTGGGAGGCCAGTGGCAGGATGCATTCTCAGTGCCTCCTTCATCACCGCCTGGAGATAGGGCATCTCTTGGCTCTCCTTGAATGTGATATAGTGACTGCTTTGGCCTTGTCGCTGACGCTCATCAACCTCGTGCCGCAGTGTCTCAAGCGTGCAAGGGTTCTTAAGCAGGTAATAGAGAATAGCAGAGAGGATAACGGCCGTGGTATCCGAGCCAGCCACCATATTCGACACGCACCCTGAGGCGACATGGTACATGGTAAAGGACTCGGGAGCGTCAGCATTCTTCGTAAAGAACTTCGTCAAAAAGTCCATGCTCGTTTTCCCTTTCTCTGCTCCATCCACTGGTATCCCCTTTGTCTGCTCCGTCTGATGCTCTGCAATGCGATCTTGAGTAAACTTCGCCACATATGCTCGCCCTGTTCCTGTCGGGCCAGCCAACCAATTGCGAATGTGAAAGAGGTATTTGTGTAGCCACGAAAAGATTCCAATAAAAGTTGCATATTGCAAATGGTCTTCCAAAGCCGCCATTACGCCACCAATATCCTCGCCTCTGTCTAGGAACCCTAATCTTTTGGAGTACGTTATCAATCCAATGACATCGAATGCATAGCATTGTAGCCAATGTCCCATGTCTGCGTATGCGCCCGCACTGGCAAGTTCTCCAAGACGCTGGCTAAAGAGGTCCGCGCACTCGTCCACATATGGCTCGTAGGTGACGAGCGAGGACATGCTGTAGGTGCTTTGGTACTGTCGGCGATTCTCGCTATGGCGTCGGATCGAGTCGTCTGTAAAGAGAGACCATTGCGATGGGTCTGGGTTACTCCACGCTGCGTACCACGAAGATTTTGGGAACTTCGAGCCGTGACTGTAGATAGATTTTTGCGCAGACAGTGAAGAGAAGGAGTACCGGTTTGGTCCATAACGGACAACCTCGCCTGCAGTTAGAATGTGAGTGATCATCTCTGGTATACATCTGGTTTGGAGAAGGTGGTTCAATCACATATGATAGAAGGGCACGGCTTACCGTATCTTCGATGCAACTCGATATTGTCCCACTCAAACCTACCTTTTTGGACTCGCCACAGATACCAAAGATCAGTGAACCTGGCAGCAAATGGGCCCGGTATGTTGCGTAGCGGCGAGAAGAATGTTTTCAGAAACGGAAATAAGATGCGTGCTATGAGCGCAACAACTGCTGCACCCGCAAGAACCGACAAATGCATTTTCGCTGCTCCAACAAGTTAGTGATGAGGGATTAGTTGTTATTCAATCAATGGCTCATGATTTGGAGCATGAAGTATTTCGCGATATTCGCCAGATGTTTTTATGTTAATTCTCGGCATGGTTGTGCGGGGAAGCAATGACACGGCAAGTCGGGACGGATGGCAAGTGCGGGGGTGTGGTCTTGTACGAGCTTGACGTTCCCGTGATGGATGTGGAATTATTGCCGTCTTTGGGATTTTTCAATGTAAATCGATGATATTGGAGGTCTCTTGTATGAAATTGCTCAAGTTTTGCCGTGATTCGGTATCTGTTGTCGCACCTGAGATAATGACTTTTGTACCACGAGCGTATTGTGCAGTGTCTAAAGTGCAAGGTGAAAGGTTAATACAAGCAAGAATGGCTATAGTGATAAGTAACAGGAGAAACAAGACGGATGTCTAATTGATTCAAACAACAAAATCTCCACAGGAAGAAAGACATGCGTATCCCAGCCTCAATGTGACCAAAATGATTTCGCAGTCAAGCAACTTCTGACGCGGTCATATAGATTCATCTCGAATCAAAGGATCATTCAGGTAAGTTTATATAACGTTGAATATGCTTCCGCTCGGCTTGATAGGTATACATGCTGCTAAATACAAGATTGTTTGTTATCTTGACTGCTGATTGAATACAAGCACTAAGAGGACTGACCGTTAACCAAATCAATATTCTCTTATCCAAGTGCGATAATACTGCATACTTCTATATTAATGGATTAAGCAGTTACATCAATTTCTATCTGACTGTGTGTAGAATCAGTATCTTGTTAGTAGAAACTACGACTACATCCTCAATGGACAATGTTGAATGTGTAAACGATCATGCAGAGCCTCATAAATATGAAACAGAACGGGTTCTAATTGAGGTTTTTTTTAGAATCCGTAATCCCTATTTCGGGCCATATAGGTTAAAATACAAGTTGCCACAGATCCGTCAGTCGTTCATTGTTCTCACCTAGTCCACCATGAATGACGATACTATCGTTACCACTCTCAGCCTTGACAACATCAGCATCAAACCATCCACGTGGATCAGGTACACCGTCAGTGCCTTCAGGTTGAAGCTGCGTCCACCATTTCTCGCTGATATCATAGATCCAAACATCACTCAGCATCTTGCCTGCTCCAGCATGGCCCAGTGACGAAGGGTCGTGTTCGCCAAAGAGCGTGAGAAGCTTGTCCTTGTGAGCGAGTCGGACTGGTAGTAGAACACAGACACTGCGGGCCTGAGGTCCGTTGTAGCCATCAGCTTCAAAGGTATCAGTGAACCACGTGCTATTAGCAATGTCGAATACGTCGATGCTACCACCTTGTTCAGTGTTCCCGTCAAAACCATTCATTCTGTACAGTTTGCCATCATGGTAGGCAATTGAAGCGCCTCCACGCTGAGAGCCGGGCGCATCTGGTGCTTGTGTCCATGTACGGTTGTTGGTGTTGAACATCCACAGGTCGGAGAGGCGCCCCTTTGCGGGACATCCGGCATGGAGAAAGAAAGTCTCTTTACCATCACTAGTGGAGCAATGATAGCTGCGTGCTGGTGGATAGGGCGCTGATGAATCGGCTGGAGTGATCTTTGTCCATGACGAGCTTGCGGGATCGTAGCACCACACTGCGCCTTGTTCCTCTATGGGTGCCATGTCGATACCGCCGCGTCCAGAAAACAAGTGCATTTTGCCATTGAGAACGGCTGATGCGCTTCCTACTCTTGGGCTGGGTGCTGACGAAGTAGATTTTGTGTCCACGTTTGTTGCATCTGTTCCCATTTTAGCCATGTACCTTGATGGCCAGTTCAGATGAGGGGCATACTGGACTTGAGGGGAACCACATCGACCTTGTCATCTATGGGCTCCCGAGGCTTCACCTCACCACCAAAGATGCAGACATTTGAATCGACAACTGAAAGTACTTGAGAAGAGCGGCGCAATCGCTCGTCGTTCAAGAGACGCTTCCAGGAGCCCTTGAGGGTATTGATTGGTTTACCAACTGGCATTGTGAGTTCTTGTTGTTGTCCAAACTATATTTGAATTGAAGTGGGAGTGATAGGAAAGGAGAGAACAAGAGTATGAATCGTCTTAGATCAGGTAAGATGCATACGATTGCGTCATGCGGGAGGAATGTCACTGTGAAAGATCGACCGGCAGAAACACGCTAGTACCAAATCATACTAGTAATACGCGCATAGATCGTCATTGGCCGCGGCGCCATGTCCAAAAGTTCGCGATGCAGATGACTTGGGCTTGTCGCAAACCACATGCATCTTGACGTGCCGAGATGAGGCTTCGATTGACGGTGCAGAGGAACGGCCTGCCCGCTGCCAACATCCTCTGGAGCGTTCCCGACACCAACAGTACACAGGCATACACCATTACGCGTTTGCTCGAAGATGTTAACCACATCATTCCGCTAGAGGCTGAGCATTGGGGCCTGGAGCACTATGTCGTTGAGGTGGGCGGCTTCGAGTGCCTTCACTTTATGCCTGTCATCAATGCGCTCAAGGAAGACGATCATGTTTCGTACGTAACATCATAGTAACTGTGCTGTTGTATGCTGACGACTCAACTATAGCATCCGACCGCTCATGACAGCCGAAATACGCGCGCGTACCCTCACTGGCCGTGACCAGATATCTGACGGAGGTCAACACCTTGTCGATGGCATTCCTTTCGGTCGACCCTACTTGCGACAACCAAACCGACCCCCCGTTCGCATACCCCCACGCAAGCGACGCCGACTCGACGACGGAGAAGCAGAGCCAGAGCCAGAGCCAGAGCCAGAAGCCACAGCTTTGCTTATGGAACACGGTGAAGAAACCGAAGAAGAAGAGGAGCCTCTCCCACTTTTGAATGGTCATACAGTCTCTAGGAGTGGTGTGAACAAGTCTGGGAGAGAGTCCAAGACAGTACACTTCCAGGAGCCAGAGATTGATGAATCGGATGACAGTGAGGAAGACGACGACTTTGTGCCAGGAGATGGCGATGAATCCGCCTCTTCTGCCGAAGATTCAGAAGACGACTCAGATTCAGACTCGGGCTCGGCAGCCAAGCCCGGCAGTTCGTCGAGCGCATCAGACACGTCAGATTCAGGGTCAGATTCAGATACGACAAGTAACTCCGACTCCGGCTCTGACTCCGATGACAGCGATGCAAGCGCTCCCCCTGACGTTTTATCGTCCAAGGACGGCCGCAAGACTACAGCAACAAAGCACGTTCCTCCAGGCCAGGGACTCAAAGCTACAAAGGTCCGAAACTCCCGACGCACTAGAGTAAATCGTCTTCGTCGTCTGATAGCATCTGGTTTGCTCCCTGAGGGTGCGGGTCTGAGCGACCTGAAGAACTATGAGGAAGGAAATTTTGGCCAGCCTAGAGAAGAAGAAAATTCTACCAGCGCACAACCCTTTTCTAGATCTCAGGGCAAAAGGAAACGCTTGGATGAAGAAGAGGGTTCGGCAGGAATGGGAGATGAAGATGCCTTACAACTGGAAAAAAGAAAAAAAGAGCTAATGGCAAGGCTTGGAGACACATTGTCTAGTCCTGTGCCATCAGTTGACTTTGTGCAACCGCAGACAATACCAGTAGATGAAGCCCCCGCTGAGAAAGTAGCTGCTTCGAGAAGGCTACGGCCAGATACGGCTGCTATTGGTCGGATACTTGCTCGACAAGCAGCACCAGTGGCTAGAAAGGGAGGAAACAAAGCAGCCGTGGATGAAGTCGCGGAACTTGAAGGGGCATCAGACCCTGATTTCTGGAAGTCGCGTATCAACGTGTCTGCTTTTGAGTGTTGGGATGAGGAGTTTGAGCTTAGTGCTCCGCCGTTTCCATTTGAGCAGCACTGGGATCCTGCTAGTAAGGCGATGCGGGAGAAGGCGGCTAAGAAGAAACAGAAGAAGAAGCAGAGTCATGCACCACAACAGAAATATGCAGTACAGGAGGAAGATGAGGAAGAGAATATCATTCTGGACTATGACGATGCTCCTGCGGCCAACAATGAGTCGGAGATTATAGATGCCGCCATTGAAGATCAGCTTCAACAGGACCTTGCGACAGCCGCGCAGATCGATTTGGCGGCACTACCCGAGGACATGAGTACTTTGCCTGATCTTACGGCAGCGGACATGAAGAAGGGTGCGGTCATTGCATGCAAATTCTTTACTGTTAACCCTATCACTGTCACGCCTGAAATTAGTGGGTTCAAGACGGCGACTGTAGAGCATGAAGGGGACTCAGGGCCTGGCGCAGGGACAATCCAATTGAGGATTGCAGCGCGCGACCTGGTCAAGAAGGAGAAGAAGTTTGACGGTAAAGGCAATCGAGTCTACAACGCGGCTGATGCGTTGCTGATGGAGAGTGACGATGAAGAAGATGGCTTATGGGAGGGGCAGTTTGGCGAACTCTTGGAAGCAAAGCTGGTGAAGGCTGCATAGAGCGGGACTGAACTGCTGTAGCAATCTTACCTCTTCGTCCGTGTGTCAATATATCCAATTGTAATAGCATATTTGCCATGTACATATGGATACATTCTTACCCCGGAAGCATGTGACCCATGTGCCAGCCGTAAAAGACTAGCAGTAAGGGGCATGGTGGGCTAGAAAGGCAGGGTCTGTATGTACCCCACCAAACGTCATGTTGCCCGCCAACCATAGATGAGCCGCATGAACCGACGATCCCAACTCACTGCATTCACCATTGAACAGAAACGCTGGTTTGGGTATGTGTATGAGGGCGACTTTTGCGCCAATCTCGCATGCCCAGTGAGCTGTTTCTGGAATCGGGCGGCTACAACTTGGAGTGTCATTGTTGCGAGGGCTTTTGCTGGGTGCCAGGAATCCATGTCCTAGCCTGGCTCTAACAACTGCCGTGGTGGGGTAGCTTCATGGTTTCGTGTTAGCAATGGGTGCATGCTGCAGTAAGGCGGAAGAGACACTCACCAAATTTTCGCTACTTGTAATCCGTCTGACTTAAATTCCCAGCAATCCCGCCTTTTTCTTTTCACTACACCACGCTCTCTACCAAAACATCAATCACCATGCCTCTTCCCACCGGTGTATACCGCGCTGACCATGTCGGCTCCTTCCTTCGCCCCAAGGCCGTCCTCGAGGCGCGCACAAAAGCCGCCAATGGCGAAATCACTGCCGAGGAGCTTCGCAAGGTTGAAGACGAGCACATTGCCCAGGTTGCAAAGCAGCAAATAGACAACGGCCTGCTTTCCGTCACTGATGGCGAGTTCCGCCGCGCATACTTTCACCTCGACTTCCTCAAGAACGTCGCTGGTATCGAGGAAAAGGGCCAGGTTGGAAACATCAGGCACAAGGACGGTTTCTCCCCGCCAACCCTCATCGTAACTGGCAAGCTCGGCCACCCCAAAGCTATCCAGGTTGAGGACTTTCAGTTCCTTGAGCAGGCCATCAAGAACAATGGCAGCAAGGCCACAACAAAGGTTTGCATTCCTTCACCCACAATGGTGCACTTCCGTGGTGGCCGTGCCTCCATCGACATCTCCGCCTACCCCGACCTCGACGTCTTCTTTGACGACCTCGCACGCGTCTACCAGGAGGAGCTCGACTCCCTCTACAAGGCCGGCTGCCGCTTCGTCCAACTCGACGACACAAATCTTGCCTACCTGTGCGACCCAGACATGCGCAAGGCTGCCGAAACCGAGCGTAACGAGGATCTCAGCACCCTGCCGCGCAAGTACGCCGAGCTCATCAACAAGGCCATTGAGAAGAGGCCTGCCGACATGAAGATTGGCATCCATCTCTGCCGTGGTAACTACCGTTCCAAGTGGTTCGCCTCCGGTGGCTACGAGCCCGTCGCCGAAGTCCTCTTCAAAGAACTCAACGTCGATGCCTACTTCCTCGAGTACGACGACGCACGCTCCGGCGACTTTAGCCCCCTGCGTCACCTCCCCGAGCACAAGGTCGTCGTCCTGGGAGTCATGTCGAGCAAGAAGAACACACTCGACGACAAGGACGAGATCATTAAGAGGTTGCACGAGGCCGCCAAGATTACGCCAAAGGGTCTTGACCAGCTGTGTGTAAGCCACCAGTGTGGATTCAGTTCGACTGCTGAGGGTAACGATTTGACGGAGGAGGAGCAATGGGCTAAGGTTAGACTTAATGTTGAGATTGCGAAGAGTGTTTGGGGTGGCGATATTACCAAATAAACACTTGGATTCGGAGAGTACTTAAGACGCGCGGAGGCGAAGTGGAAAAAGGCATTTACCAGTATTTCATTTTTGGGAGAGAGATTGACGCATTGCACGCATGGGTGTAGGAAGAAAGAGAAAGAGATATGTCAAGGTGCAGTATCGGGGACGGGCAGCATGAGCGAGAGAGAGGTGTGTTTGAAGCGACGATGACGACGGCGAAGATGATGACCATGACGACCATGATAGTATGTCGATCAATTTGGTCTAGAACATCCCCTTCTCTGTCCTTTTTTTTATGGAAAAACATTGCCTCTTCAACGAGGTCAAGGTCCGGCATAACCAAGTTCATGGATGTATGTACATATTTGTAGAAATAACTAAAAATTGGTTCAACCCCTCCACACACACATATATATATTCCCGTCCCTTCCCCTGTTTTTGCTTTAAAACGAAATAAAAAGGATCAAAGCAATGAAAGAAAGGAACGTAGCCGATGCCGATGCCGATGCCGACACTCGGTGCTTTCTTTTTTTATATCCTTTATCTTTACTATATCTAGATAGTGAACGGATGTAGATAGTATCGAGCCATGAGTCTTGCTACGGAGGAGACGATTCCACATTTTACCTTCGATTGCACGACGGCGATAGCAGCGGTATAGAGGGTTAATGAAATCTAGAGAAAAGTACTTATTAGAAGGATTGAAAAGTATTAGTTGGGATGCTTTATTTACTATACAGGATGTCCTGCTCTTATAACAGAGTTTGGACGATGGTTTTGACTGGAGTTACTTATAACAGTGTGCACCGGCATATTAGTAGAGTAGAGTAGGTATTAAGCCGTTCTAAGCATTTGCCCCGTCTGGTACACTACTACAAAATGATCGAAACTCAGCCTCATACTACGTACTAGTGGTCAGTGCATTGTGTGATCGCCCAGCAACACTTGCAGGGGTAAGTAACGCTCTTAGAATACGAATACGTCGAACATACGAGACCTTAACACTATGGCTAATTCTACTATAAATTCGAACAAATTTCCAAGCAAAATAAAAGTTATATTTCTCTTCATATTGCTACGTTTTTGATCCAAACAACCTCCTTACAGTTTCTATTTTGTCAACTTCCGCCTTCATTGGAAATTCCCAGCAACAACATGGCTTTGGTACACCTCGCTTCTCGTGGAGAAGCAAACTTTGATCTTTTTCCATACAACCCTTCAATTGGCGCTGGATACGCATACATGGTCATGTTCGGGATCATGGCTATAGCACATATCGTTCTTATGTTCATATATCGGAGCTGGTATTTCATCCCTTTCATCCTCGGATGCATAGGTAACCAAAACAAATCATCAAAAAGCCCCATTCATTCAGGCTTCTAATACGCTCTTCAGGCGAATCAGCCGGCTACTATGGACGCGCCTGGGCGCACGACAACATTCGCAACGGAACACCCTACCTGATCCAAATGATGCTTATCCTGGGCTCCGCACCTCTCCTCGCCGCAACGGTATACATGACGCTGGGCCGCCTGGCGCGGAATTTAGATGCAGACGAATACTGTCTGATCCGCTCGACGTGGATTTCTAAAATCTACATCGTCATCGATATTGCGAGTTTTGGGTGTCAGATGGCTGGTTCGGCCGCGCAGGCGAGCGGTCCGGAGGGAGCTAAGCAAGGAATTTCCATTGTCAAGATTGGGCTTTCGATCCAACTCGTGGCGTTTGGGTTGTTCCTCGTCATGGCCGTCGTACTAGATACCAGGCTCCGCAGCAGCCCCTCCAGTGTCTCCGAACGGCCGCATGTGAACTGGAAGAAGCATTTCTTGGCCTTGTACGCCGTCAGTGGCTTAATTATCGTGCGGAGTCTGTTCCGCCTGATTGAATTTGCACAAGGGCCCGATGGCCCGATCCTCAAGATGGAGTGGATGATGTACGTGTTCGACGCGTCACTTCTGCTGGCGAGTACCGTGTGCTTTGCAATCATACATCCCGGCAGGTTGTTCAGATATATACGGAAGGTCGACGGCTCGCCTTTTGTGAAAAGCGATGATGGCCATATGCCGCTCAACAAATACGCCAGGAAATAGGGGTAGTGGACAAGGGGAGGCTATCGAGCGCAGGAGAAGGACAAATGTATATCTATAAGTATTCCAGAAGAGTTACAGCAATCCCAGAAGATACAGATCAAGCGAGCTGAGTGATTTATAGGATAAATAGACGAAGATCTTATGAGACAGTAAGACTCTGCACGACGTCCCCAAGTCTATCACACCCTACTACACCCGTGGTTCTTGAGCTTGAGATTCTTCATCCAACGCAACCGCGCAAAAGCTAGACTCCAAAACAAGGATACATGTGCCAAATTTCGCTCAGATTAGCCATTTAGCTTCAAAGTTTGTCACTGTGCTTCTCGTGTTATACCCCAATAGCATCGTTGTTTTTATTGCAAAATAGAACTCTCCATGGATGGATAAGTCGGGGCCGACCGTTTCTGAGAAAAATCATGGTACCTAATAATGGGAGAAATGATTCATGTTTTGAAGCTATGTACATAACTACGCAAATGCCATCAATGTTTGATTGAATGTGAGAGCTTTGATGTTCTGCAGTCGAGGGCCTGGTATGTCTATTTAGTCACAAATGCGAGGATCGGATGGAACACGATGTGGCTCACAATGTCGTTACATGTTCAAAACTATATGTTTCGGAAATAAGTTTTAAACTTATATCTCGCCTTTTCAGGGTTTCACCCAACCTATTCTCTTGATGGGCCACTCCAACCAAGCTCTGTGCTCCCTAGGCAGCAAGTCCCAGATCCCGCTCATGATATGATGTGTCCATCCCTGCATGTACCAAAACTGTTCTAAAATACGGACCAGGACCACGAAGTACGCATATATGATCATCGGGATGGGGTCACGCTGCTGCAGCCGCTCAAGAAAGTCGTCCGTCACACGGTAGAGCCACCCAAAAGACACATGGTACTCACTATCTCCACTTCGATACCGATTGTCGTACATCTCTCGGAGGATATTGACAGCCTCGACATCGTCCCTATAACTAGGTGTATCCTTTGATATAGATTTCACAAGCTCCATCAGGCTGTCGAGCTGCTTCTCATATTCTTCGGGTACTTCTAGGGCTGGCAACGGGGGTAATATGCCGTTTGCTGCAGATGCATTTGTCCTGTCAGATCGCAGAAATTGAACGTTTGAGGAGGTTGCTCGAATGCCGCGGAACATGACCAACCAATCTGATCTCTGATCTCGTCCGAAGGCGAGGTATTCCCCAGGTTGCGGACCTCGACCCCAGCTGATTAAACATATCAATTGTTCGGCAAGCAATATTGCATCAGAGTTCTCGGGATTTAGGTTTGCAATCTGTGGTGTAACCAGAACCAGAGCGCGCTCGTAGTGATGGTTTGCTATTGCGGTGTATTCCTCCTTGCGATGCGGACGGCAGTGTGCCAGATGCACTGCTGCGAATGCAAGCATCAAGTGTAGAACGTATGGATTCTTGAATCCGATCTCAGCCATTTGGTTTTGCCGTGAGACACCTCCAGTGGGCCACGCTGAAAGGGTGAAGCAGGTTGATGTTGCATAGTGGTACGTGAGCTCGATCTCAGATATAGAGAGCTCTCCAGGAATGGAATTGAGGCAGCTTGCTTCACAATGCCTGGGTGGGAAAGCTGATTGTTGAGTGAAATCGCAACGCACTTTTCGATGCTCACAGTTGCTACAACTTGGTTTCGTCTCGTCGCACTACAAACGTTCGTGTTAACAACTTCTTCTTATGATAGCCAGTGCGTTAAGGGGCCAGATCCCGGATGCTTCCTGTAGACCATCTGCGGCTTCTCAAATTACTAAGCTCTATTTCTGCAGAACTTATTGGCCTTGTTCAGGGTGTGCAAGGCCTCAGACTTGTCGTACCTTGATGCGGCGCGCCTTGCAATTGTTACAACCAGCACGCGATTTGCGGTGCGATCGTCTTGTTGTCTTCCTGGCGGTATGGCCGCCTTCGTTTGCAGAAGGGGATCCTGTGTTGGATTGCGTGGATGACATCTGGCGGGTAAATAAGCAGAAAGGATGTTGTAGGTGAGAGGGTGCGCGTATTGGGATACGAGGAAAACGGGAGACTAACATGTACCATGCATGCCTGCCCCACTCGTGACGACGCCGCTTTAGACTCTAATAGATTACTAAGCATTATCAAACTCTGCTCATGTTTTATCTCATTGGTCAGATGGTGCGTACAGATCTGCTGACATAATTTCGTATTGCCTTGCCGCGTAGCGTCTGAGGAAACATGGTTCTAACTTTACCGTGGTGGTCGGCCAAATTCATGTATGTGGGCCGCTAGCAAGGGGGAGATACAAGCCGGAGTAGAGAGTAAGAGCTATACTATGAAGAGTACGATCTATACTCTATAGAGTCGTGATTATTAAGAACGGCCTGGTAATTACAGAGTCATCCAAAGAAGAACCTGCTAATCGTTTTAGCGTCCCCATAACACAAAATTTTTGCCTTGTACCGCAGTAATAAGAGCAAAGCGAAAAAATCGATTTCTCACCAAAATAGTGCTTTATTACTCCACCACTACAACAGATGGCATGCTACGGCAAACCTACATCATAAAATATAAGAAAAATAATCACGTCTGTATATTTCTAAGTGCTCAATAATGCGCGTTGCATGCAATGTGTCCTCTTGAAATGCAGAGGCAAATGTTCTGTTTTAAGCATTTTTATGTCAACATCGACCTTTTTAACAGAAAAATGCCACAAAAAACCCACTACAATATACCTATTATATAGTAAATATCCACCCCTTGCATCGCGCTATCTAATATCTAATAGTGGCAATGGAGATGTATGATAAGGGAGGAAAAAGCCAGCTGTCACCAAAATCGTGTTCGTGTGCCATCAAAACACGAACCATTTCTTCTCCTCAGACGCTGTGCGGCCGCCGTCAACGTAATCCAGCCAGGTGGCCCGTGCGCACCGTCTGATTAATGAGATGGCTTATGCTACCGAGATCTCTCTACTGTAACTAGATCAGGTAAGACAGACACAATTGTGTTGGTTTGGGTTTTCACCTTTTCATTCTGATGTGATGTTTGTAGGTCTCTATCTCTGAGGCACGACACCAGCAGGTCCCGACCGGGACCTCTGCAATATCAATAACGAAGTCGACAGTCTTGTCACTGTCGTAGTACAGAACTTTTAGTCAGAACTGCTACAATTCTGTAAGCCTTTCCGACCATCGAAAGGCTGAGGGGGAGGAATGACAATCAACTTTCAAGGCTTTGCGGGGACTTAGCAAAGTTAGCTCTGTTTCATGAGGGTAATTTCTGCGCTAATCATTTAGCTAAGCCCTCGCAAAAGCCTTTCAAAATGTCCAAAGCCATCAGGCGTGACTAAATGCGCAACAGTGAAATAGAGATCATGCCTAGAGGAACCACCCGAGCAAGACGTTTTACCAAGTGGCATCAGGGTAACAGCTCCAATCTTCACGCGGTAAGATCCACTATGAGAAATATGGGAGACAGATCTTGGCTACACTACCAGTTCCCAACCTCAGCAGCTGGACCGGTAACCCAGGATAGCCTTCTAGTGTTTATGTTATAACTCCAACCATTACTCCTCACACCTGCCAGCAGAAACAAGCCGTCATGAGGATCATACTTTGTTTTACTAGTCCAATAGTAATGGAGTCGACCGATGCACCTTCGGAGACAAAATGCAAATACGCGGAGCGCCAGCTGGAATTTAAAGCACATATCGCTTTCCAGGTGTATTGCGTACGTCAGGCCTACCTTGCAAACCAAATGTGGTGAATGATGTCTGAATGGAATGTTGAGACGAGTTCATTGCGACCAAGTGGGTGGGAGGGTAATACCTTCGCTACCTGCAACGTTGTCACTTTGGACACTAAAACAGAAAAGGATGTAACTGTCGAAGGCAGAAGTAGTGGAGCAAATAGCAACGAAGCTATTGATGTTATTTCCAGGGTTGAGCTTAGCGATGATTGGCTGTACAAGAGCCGACTTTATCTGACATTCAGTTGAATGCCCCAAACACGTGGCTCAGTGCTATATCGCTAAAAGGCTGCCGAGATGCAAGATTTGGAAAGTTCCAGCTGCAATCGTTCCAGTGCTACAGTTGTTGCACCCACAAGCTGCGCATCAATGAGGTCCGGAAGACGACCCAGGTACGTCGCAATGATTCCCAAGATGCTTCGTGGCTAGCGTTGATACCGATCCTGGAATTGAGTCAGCGCCTGATCGAATACTGATCGTGTTTTTATCCTGATATGTCAGTCCGTAAAGCTCCAATACTTTACTCTCATAGAGTTTGTTAGATTAACTCTATTCTAGTATGACATCATTATTCAAATGTCACATAAATCAAATCTGTACTATCTCGATACAGTCACTTTCGATATTAGACTACAGTGTGATCGGTATGTCCCGCACAGACTGGCGCGTATAGCTTGCTTGGCTAACGAGCAGTCGACGCCATGGTGTCTCGCTCATTAAATGCAACAAGCAAACACAACAACTAGGCTCTTCTGGATTCATAGGCCTTGTCCGGAGATTGCGAAAAACTCCAAAAAGTTGTAGTTACTCCAAGCAACACAGCTGGCATCTTGCTCCTGGAAAAAGTACCGGATCCCAGGCCCGGGGTTCGAACTAGCCATGACATGGGACACTTCCCAAAGCAGGTTAGAGAATCTTCATATGCAAGACGGTGTGCTTCGGGAACGGACTTCCGTGCCTTTATTTGACGCCTCTGGCGGCATCTCCATGTGCATCGCCAACTCCGCATCTACACCTAACTCTGCAAAGCTACGCAGGTAGTACTCTATCCTTCATGTGCAACATGTTTTGAAAGTTCAGCGGGATCCCGTTGTTCCGTCGCCACCACCGGGATGTTACAAGAAGAATAAATCCGATTCGACGACGGAGCTTTGACGTATTCAGTTTCCGTCTTAGCTGTTCAGCCACATGTGATTTGGGCCCCTCGGCATGCTTCCGATTACTCATTTTGTTTTGTTTTCACAGCATGTGAGCATCACTGGCTATCGGCATCCGCTGCTGACTATTGTTAGTTCAAAGCCGAGTGGCTTTCGCATCATCCTATCCGGGCAAAGCTGCGGTACTCTTGTTGTCTTAGTTTCTTTTTGTGAGAACATGGCATGCGGCACCTTTAATTGCCGTAGTGAGCGGGAGCCAGCCGCGAACTGACCCTGTCGAGCAGACCCTGGCGGGCCAGTAGCTCGCTCCGTGTGTACCAGTGAGCATGCGTTCCCAAAAAGGTCTCACTACTGTGGAAAAGGGGGGCCGCAGGTAGCCGTCTCGCGACCGGCGGCGAAGAAGAGATACTGAGAGACGCATCTAGGATTGTTGACGGACTAGAAACCGTCTGCACTCGAATCTGTACTATATTCTTCCGCTTGTACGTATTCGTTCAGCACATCTGAAAACGTGTCATGGTAAATGACGATCAGACAGGAAGTTGACTCGCTGCCACGATAGCATATGCATGCGATTTCGCCGCATCGGTAGATCTCGTCTGATCCGCCCAGCCACATCGCCAAGCCGCGATCTCAGTGCGATCCGATCCACCTGGGTTTCTCCAAAAGCAATTGCTTAACTCCTGACAATTGATCTTGGCGTACCACATAGAACAATGCCTCATCCGCTTCACAAGGCACCCTGAATCATGTTTACATTGCGCCTCAGGACTCAGAATAATACTACAGTGTCTTCGGCATCATAAGCCACTGATCAAAGCAGTACCTGTCTGTCTTTGCAATAGCAATATCTTACCCGAGAGCTTCTGTTACGGTGTTCGGCAGCAACAGGATGAGGGGCTCGTCCCGTCCCGTACCCACAGCCACATACAAGCCCTGTGTCCCTGCACGTGCCTTGTGACATTCCCAGTTCCGTCTAGCCAACTTGAGGGAGCACGCCGTCTACAGGCTATAATGCACACATGCACATGCGTGGTAGCGCTCGGTCCGAATTCAGTACTGTGTCAATTTGGCATGGCGGAAAACCGGCAAGATCTTCATGTTACATCGCTAATTCGGACGCTAATCGAGGACGACATGCGCAGGGCTAGGCAATGAGTGGTGCACGATGCAATCGCGAGGGGCGGGAGAGCAAGGGTCCGAAGATCTTCATGTCAGTGCTCTAGTTTCTATCCACAAAGAGTACTCGGCGATGAGTTGTGCAGCTGAGTTGTGCAGCTGAGTTACCAAGATTCTGAATACTAACATGTGTTAGTGCTAATTATTTCAGCCCCTGTGAAGATCAAAATGTCTATGAAATATGTTTTCGCTGGGGAGAATGCCCTCTGGAGAGCTCAAGGTCGGAGTAACGAAAGTCAGTATAAGCTCTAAGGAACTTCATGATCATAAAACTTGTGGTTTTGATTCAAGTGCTTTTACTGCTTCTACAAAGAGTAGAGCATAGAAATCTCCTTTCGGTCCAATCAAGCGTGACCCATGTGGAGTAAGCTACAAAGAACAAACGTTAATATCAACCCAGCCACGGGACTGACGGCGCTATGCACATGGTGATTTGGCACCTATCACCAGTGACACCGCCTCGCCGACTACCGACGAGTTGCTACGATCGACATCTCAACAGATGCATGTGGGAGATCGACATGCCTAGTGGCATTTGTGCTTGGATATCGTGGTAAACTACAGCAAGTGTCTACACTGACACTTGGATAGCATCAGATGTATAAAAGCCCTCCAGTCCTCGACAGAATCAACTCATCATCCAGCTCCATCTACAATCCTCACTACTACCTTCTCACCACTCAACCCAAGCTCAATAACAAAAGCTTCTTTTACAACCGCAAGAATGGTCGCCATCCGCAACATCTTCACTGCCGCTCTGGCTCTCGCTGCTCCCATCTCTGCAGCTCTCACTCCTGCCCAGATTGTCGATAACATCAAGATGCTCACTACAAAGAGCCAGGCTCTCCAGGGACCTGCTCAGTCCATTACCATCATCAACGGACCTCTCATCGTCATTGGCCAGGGACCATTCCCCCAGATCATCGCTGGTTTCACCGACATCGTCACCACTACCACTACTGCCATCTCTCAGATGCAGGGCACTCAGCCTGTCAAGGCTGGTGCCGACGCTGACGCCATCTTCGACGCATTCCGCGAAGTGAGTGCCATCTCTCCTCACAATGATCAAAAACTAACAAAAAAACCAGTTTGTCCGCGTCCACCAAGTTCTCTTGAACATCCTCATCGGCAAGGCTGGTCTCTTCACCACTATCCCCTTCATCGGTCAGCCTGTTGCAGCTGTCCTCAGGCAGGTCGAGGGCGTTGTCGACGTAAGTGAATCCGGCTTCTCCGTCCCCGCTTAGAAACTCAAAGCACTACACTAACTCTACCTTTCAGACCATCGCTTTCGGCATCATCGACCTCGTCGAGTCCCGTGCTGCTGACCTCCAGAGGGAGGCCAACAACCTTGGCGCCACCCTTGACATTTGCATCAACTCCTACGACGGTCTCTCGACCAAATAAATCTCTTAATTGAGTAGTCTACCCCTCATCGAAGCTGCCGTCTGAAGGGCACTCTCCTGGTGACTAGCAGTGAAGATATTGGTTCTGGAAGATATATGAATAATGGATAGTGGTCATTGGACCACCATGCTGTGACGGGAAAAAGAGGCGGTTTTCTTCAGCAAGAACCGTCTCTAGTGCGATTCTTTTCTCCTGCTGTATTCGATTGTTTATACATAGTCACTCTTTCTGTTAATACTTTTGTGGAATACATATATGGTTACGGGAACTGCCTGTTTTTGCATTGCTCCAAGTCGTGAATTGTACCCAATCATAGCTTAAGCTCCTTGCTTCTGATAGCTCCACAAGGAAAACCTAACAACAGTTTGGAATCTTCTCCACTCCACTAACCTCTTGCTCTTTTTAACTTCAACTCAGATGCTTTCACTAATGCAAACACTATTCACTCATCAATCCAAGCTCTGAAATTGAACAATGGTGAGTCTCTTAATTCTACAACCTCCAAAACTTCCATCTAAACCACCAACTTGGCATACTCATCACAAACCTCCGTCAACTTCCTCCTCGTCCCCGGCTCCATAACACTATGCCCTGCATCATCAATAAAAAACAGCCTACTCTCAGGCCACTCCTTGTGCAACTCCCACGCCGTAATCGGGGGACAAACAACATCGTACCTCCCCTGCACAATTGTCGTCGGAATACGCCTAACGCGATCCACACTCTCCTTCTTTAACAACTGCCCATCCTCCAACCACGCCTTATTTGTAAAATAATGAATCTCAATCCTTGCATGCGCAAGCAAATACTCCGGCTCCTTGAGCTTCTTCATCGCATTGGGGTCCGGATACAAGGTGCTTATGGAAATCTCCCAAGTATTCCAGGCTGCGGCTGCGGGATGCGAGATTGCAGGGTCAGAAGACATGAGACGCTTGTGGTAGTTAGCAATATGGTCTTGGCGCTCTTCCTCAGGGAGGAAATTGATAAAGTCGTCCCAGCGGTCGGGGAAAAGCATGCTGGCGCCTCCCGGGTGGTTCGTCCATTTGAGCTCGAGATCGCGGACAGTGAAGATGCCGCGGATGACGAGGCTGCCGACGCTTTCGGGGTGCGTTTGGGCGTAGGCGAGGGCGAGGGTGGAGCCCCAGGAGCCGCCGAAGACCATGTGCCATTTGCTGATAGAGAGGTGTTTGCGGAGGGCTTCGATGTCTGAGACGAGATCCCAGGTTGTGTTGGCGGTTGTGCTGGCGTTGGGGCGCGATTGCCCGCAGCCGCGTTGGTCGAGGAGTATCACGTGGTATTCAGATGGGTTGAAGAAGACTGTGTTGCTTTTGGAGCAGTTTCCGCCGGGCCCACCGTGGAGGTAGATTACTGGATGGGTTTAGTATAGATGTGGTGAAGTTGTCTTGTAGAGATTGGCTATAATACATACCGGGTTTTCCATCCTTTTTGCCGTACTGTTGATAGTACAGCTCGTGGGCGTCGTCGACACGAAGCCAATCAACGTTCCAAGCATCTTCGTGCTGGTAGCTGTGTATTTCAGAAGCCTGGGCCATGACAATTGATATGGTGTTTTGAAAATTGGGAGCAGGGAGTTTTGCTTTCTGGTTGCTGTCGCTTTAGAATAATCAGGCAATTGCGATGAGGAGTCAGAAAAGGACACTACCCCGCTTACAGCATAGCGACCCCCCACCATGTCAAGAGCACCTTCCTAGACAGGTCCAGCCACAGTAAGAAAACAGAAGCCATTGAGGAAGTAAAGCGATTACATTAATACATGGGAGCTTCTACGTAGTCGTCTTATTCAACGAGAGTATTCTGAGTAAAACATAAACTCAGTACTTGAATCCGCCAGTCCTCGTACTGAACAAGCCGTCAGGGTCGACGCTCTTCTGCAATGCTTTGAACCTCGCATAATCCCGATAGCTTTGGTAAACAGGCTGGTCAAACATAGCATCGTTTACGAAGAGCGGCAGGTACGTATCCAAGGGCATGCCTGCTTCTGCCATCCACTGCGGCACGACCTCATCTAGCCAACTCGTAACCTCTCTGGCAATTTTAAAAGCAGCTTCATCGTCTGATGGCAAGTTCCAAGCTCCTTGGTAGATAAGGACTATACGGTCAGGATCAGAAGCACCAAGACCCATAGCGTTGCCGCCTTTGGCTGCTGATTTCTTGCCAATTACAGACGGAAGAGGCTGGAAGTCAACGCTGAACTGAATACCACGGACGAGAGGAGGCGTATTCAGAAATAGGGCAGTGGTTTTGGCGAGCTTTTCACTAATCTCCTTATACATCTGTGGGCGAGAGGCGATGTATGGGATGGTAGCGGTCTGTTGTATGATTAGATTCTTGCTGACGAGGACGACGGATGAACACTCACGCGGAAGAAGGAACGAGCATTCAAGAGGCGAAGAGGCTCACCATTGGCCCTTAGCTAAACGTAGTTAGCACGTGACTGTAACAGTGACATAGATAATTG
Organism: Bipolaris sorokiniana ND90Pr; assembly: GCF_000338995.1. NCBI lineage: Eukaryota > Fungi > Ascomycota > Dothideomycetes > Pleosporales > Pleosporaceae > Bipolaris > Bipolaris sorokiniana. The sequence continues at coordinate 873,019 of NW_006911910.1, read as the reverse complement.
AGCTTACTAGCTCGGAGTACTTCTGCCTCTTCGGTAGGCAAGCCAAATTGAGGATGTTGAAGAACTGAGCGAAAGGACCGGACGTAGGCGGCGTGGGGCCGTCATAAAAGTAGTATATGAGTTTTGACCTCGTGCCAACGCCAAGTACCAGATCAGTGAAGATGATGGCAGCCTTAGGATCTTCGGCACCATGACCAACGAACTCATGTAGCGCAGCATAGAGCTCGTCTGCCTTGGTCTCATCGTATGCACAGGATCCGCCCCATACATCGTCCATGTGGTGAACTTTGGCTTTGAATTGTGTGACAATGCCAAATTGGTTGCTGCTACCACGCATGGCCTGCGCGAGGTCTGGATGTCTGGCGGCATTTATGTTTACAATGGAGCCATTAGCCATGATCGTCTCCCATTCAACAATGTTCTAGCACTTGTCAGCATGATGTCTAACTAGCATCGGTCGGCGACTGACATCCGCGGCAAGGCCTTCTTGAGCACTGAGAAAGGAGAGACCTCCCCCTAACAGTAGCCCACCAACACCAACGATACCTGTATTGAGTAAGCGGATATTCTGCCAAAGCGCATATATGACTATACCAAGTCTTCCACCAGCAATGGCTACCCCGCTTTGTTCGAGATCACCTATCACGTCATTCCACTCCCCTCCGGGGCGGACATAGGCTAGATCCTCCTGTGCGTCATAGCTTGCTCCAGCCAAGTCGGTCATGGTGATGAGGACACCATCTTGCACAGTAGAATGGTCTTTGTTAGGGTCATGACCACCACTGCGAGTAGCAAAGCGGACTGTCGGGTACTTGTTCAGGGTCTTGATGACAATAGAAATATCCTGAGCAGAGTTCGGCTGTACAATACATGCTGGTTTGATGTCACGAAGATTAGTAGCCCAGTACTGTTGTGTCTCATATGCGTATTCCACGGAGAGAAGTCCTGGACTCAGGACTTTGCCGGGCAAAGAGTTGGCTATCTCGTTGCAGGCTTGAGTAGTTGCGTCTGAGGGGAGTCCGTAAGCGGTATGGGCACCCAGTAGCAACGCACTGACTAGGGATACGAGGCCGGCCATGGCGGACAAAATTGGAAGGTTTAAAATGGAGGAGTGCCAAAATGAGAAACAAGCCTTGCTGTCTCTGTGCAAAGCCGGAGGAAAGTGTCCAATATATACAGGGACATCAAATAACGTCGATTCCAAGTCTCGACATTAGGCCGAGATGTGGCTATCAAAATCGGTCTCAATCTTGAAAAATAACATAATTTCAAGAGAATGGAGAATTCTGTGGCTTGAATACGACACATGTGGGTATTCTGAAAAGTGGAAACCTCCGTATCAAACACAGGACTACAGGACAGCTTTGAGGAAAGATCAGCAACCAAGTCCGAGAGAGTTGCCGAAAGCGAAATAGAAAGTGGATTAGACTGGATGCAAGTCGTCTCGATGTCTCTATCGCGAGCTGAAACGGGAATTTAGCCTAGCTGTTGTAGTCTAAAATGCCAATAGAGATGACGCGGGGGCTGAATTGAGGCGTGCGTGGCAATCTAGACAAACATCGAAAAGTCTGTGTCAACGGACAAAAGAGACGGAAGACCCCACCATCACTGCGATCTGGCGGTCGATTGCAATTTTCTGGCCGAGGCCGAGGCCAAGTACATGGTATATATCGTATATTGTGGAGGACATGACTTGACATGACTAGAGTAGACAAGACGGGCTCACTGATTATTGGAGATAATTAGTGGCGTGACTTGTGTGCAACAAGCGGGTTCGGAAGTGGCTGAAGAGAAACGTCGGGAAACGATGGCATTGTTGTGGAGAATCGGCTGCCGGGCACTATATACGGACATCGAATACGAGTAGCATCGACGTCGTTTGCAAGCCGGTGCAGCAGGACGGGAACCAGGGTCTCGGGTGAAGCACGGCCCGGGCGCGGTAGCTCCGTTGCTCCTTCTAGAACCCAGCACGCAGGGTAAACAAACATTGGACGAGAGCAAGCCGCCGCAACGTCGCGTCCACGCCCACGCCCACGCCCACGCCTGACGCCGACAACCGAACGCCGCCATGGAGTCATATAACCTCAAGACTGCATCGACATACATCAACAACCTGCTGCTGTCGCGGGGGTTGTTGCGCAATGGCAAGCCCATTGAGTTTGCCCACCCGTCCAGGGGAGAGGGCGGGAAGGAAGCCACCATGGCCCAGATTATCAATTTGATCCACGACCTAATACTAAAGCGCGATGTATGTTGACCTTAGCTCTTGCGAGCTGGATTTTCTAATAATTCCATAGCGCGACCAAGAATATCGCGAGTCCGTCGCTGAGACACTGCGAAATCTGCGCGCGGATGCGACGCGCCAGACAGCCGCCCTTGAGAAGCAATATACACGCAATGACGACCTGTCGCGGCAACTCTCCCTTGCCCAGGCCCAGGAACAGTCGGCACGCAAGGCTCTACACACAGCCGAATCGTCTGCACGAAAGTTGCGTGCAGAGATGCAGCGACTCAAGACGACCGTGGATCAAGTACGTACAACTTGCACAAACGACGTTCGGAAGCGCGACAGGGAGATTGTGAGGTTAAAGAGCCATTTGACAAGCCAGCAAAGGGGCAACAAGACAGGTCTTGTTGGTGCGAGCATCACAATCAACCCAGGCACCATGGGCTTGGGTGGGGCTACTAGCAGCGTGCGCGAGGATGCACCCAATGTCGACGACCCCGAATATAGCCTAAAACAGGAGACGACTGAATTCTTGACACACTTGAGTCAAAGCCTGAGCGACGAGAACGATAGTCTTATTGGGCTTGTACGAAGCACACTTCTGACGCTGAAGGAGCTGCAAGGCATGTCGGAACAAAACGCAAGAGCCGACTCAGAAGAGGGGTCTGACTTTGGCGAGAACGACGACGACGATGAGGGGACACGGCAAGGCATGTTGCACACGCTACCCACCAACTATGAAGCCTTGGCAGATGACATGGACACGGTGCTGGACAATCTGAAGAACCTGCTCACGAATCCAAACTTCGTGTCAGTGGAAGAGGTGGAGCTGCGCGAAGAAGAGATTCACAGGCTTCGCGCAGGCTGGGAAAAGATGGAGGCCCGATTGCGCGAGTCCTTTATGCTCATGGACTCTTGGAGGAAGCGCATGACCAATGGCGATACCATCGATCTTGAGGAGCTTAGAATGGGCCTAGGATTTGGACAAGGGCTTGACACATCTGACAGGCAAGGCATCTCTATCATTGAGGAAGAAGAAGAAGAAGAAGAAGAAGGAGAAGAAGAAGACGAGGATGAGGATGAAGCCGCCAGTTCAGTCTTCGACGAGGAAGTAGATGATACAGATGTCCCGCAAGAACACGAGGACGAGCAAAGCGAAGTCGAGCATCGTCCTTCACCGGAGGCAGATGACATGGCGCCAAAGAAGAACGGCGCCGACATGTTCAAGATCAAGCTGCAACCCATTCCAGCAGCGCTACGAGAGTCCAATGGCAACAAGTCGCTGAGCCGATCGCCGCGAAAAGTTGCCTTTTCTCCATCTATCCCCAACACGCCATGTCAGATGGAAGATGAAAATGCAGAAGAGTCTGGGATTGACCTAGTTGGTGCGGAGAAGGCCAGTCGCTCCAGCTCGGCAGTCAAGCCACCTACTTCTGAAGAACGGGCATCAAGGCGGAAAAGTCGAGATGATCGCACACCCCGAAGCGTACGTTATGACAGGCTGGCGAACCATATGATGAATATGGGCAACATAGTCTTCTTTTCTTGTCGTTTTCTTTTTGTCATGCGGCCGCTGAGCAGCGCTTGTTTAGTCAGACCATGCATCTAACAATTTTGAGCAGACTAGAAAACGCCTATCAAGTCCACGGGCGCACCCTGAGGAGCCGTCGCCGAAGCTAACTGTAAAAGACAAGCTGCGAGACACCTCGGAAGCGGCCACTGCAGCCGAGGTCGAGAAGGCTACCAGCCCCACCAAGAAGACCGACGACAGCGGCGAAACGATCAATGAGGATACGGGCAAGCGCGCACCTCGGGCTGCAACCAAGACCAGGGTTGGTGGACGACCGCGAAGAAGAAAGAGCACCCTGACTGCGGAGGAGCTGGCTAATCTGCTGGGTTGCTGAGTGAGTTGAAAAAGTGTTGTGTACTACTATCATCTACATTATTTTTGTTTAATTGCAGCGGAGTAGACAAGTGCCTGAATCTGGCACTGCTATATTATGGCCAAAGTGGTCGCATGTCACGATGCAATCATTGTCATGAGCATGTTGAGAGACTAGTTAGTGGGATGGCTGGTATGCATGACTACGATTCATTTGATTGGTACACTGTCACTAACGGTGCACCTGGGGGGTTCACGCACCGAGAGCGGGCGCGTATGTACGTATGTATGCACGCCTGGGCCATGTTGGCCGTTATCGAGTCTAATATCGCTAGAAGACTGCGGGCCTAAAAGACTCAGGCATGTATATGTGCGCAAGACATTAGAGTCAAGAAAGAGATGGCAGCAGGATCTAGCTAATGGCATAGAGGGTAGAGGCAAGGGGCTTGGGTGGTACGAGGGCGACGCGACATGCGCCCTTGTTGTTGCACCTCATTGGCAGTATTCAAATTGCGAGGCTTTCCAGACTTTGTGCCTTTGCGTACCTGATATTGAAAGCGGTGCCCCACCACATGGCCTATGTCCCCCTGTACGTTATTCTCCCGACATGTCTGTTTACCAAAGCTTATGAGGCCGCGTGCGTACAGAGGCTGCATGCTATGACGATATGCCGGGGTTTAAGGCCTCAGGTGTGACCACGAAAGTGGCTTACGATGCAGTAGGGCGAAGTTGGTGATGGGCAGTTGTGGTTGGATGGGACGATAAGCCACTAAAGATTATTAGCCGCCCATGTTCCCAATTGGGTATATTTGGTGATGAGCCGGAGATGGTGAAGGCAATGCAATTGGATAAGGCGGGGCATATGGGCCGATAATGTCTGTAAATAGGTCTGTATGCGGCAGAGAGGAGATGCTGCAGGTTGGTCAAGGCGAAATGCTGGGAAGCAAATTTGTCTGCATCCGTCGTCTGCTCGGTTCCCCGTCCATCATGCAGTGTGAAGAGAAACTTATCTGCAGGCCGCACATCCCGACATCACATGGTAGACGCATAGTCGCTGCTGATTGGCCGCATGTTTTGATCCCAAGTCCGTGCGCTGCGTGACGACCCACCCGTGTATTCCCCGCCCATATTGGCCATTCAGCGCACAGAACAATGACGCCCGGCTACACACATCAAAGGCATCCACCACTCCCGCAACACCGTCAAGCGCTCGTCGTACATTCGATAGACTGCTCTCCACTCCCGCTACCGGCCTGCACCCTGCCCAGATGGCGTGGCTACACTGCGCAATCAATCAATCGCTACCGGATCCACCGATGCCTGACCCGTACGCGGCCTAGTCCAATGTCCGCCGGTCAGCCCCTCGTCAACGCCCAATCGTCGCCCAGCATCTGTGTGATGCATTTTCTATACATAAGTAGGCCTGGAGCCGCTCCCATCTTGTCTTTTTTTCTTCAGCAAGTGTGTCAAGTTCAGAGTTGTTGTGTTCGTTTTTTGTCTATTCTTTTTTACCCCTCCCCCTTCTTCCTTCTACCTACTCTCCTCAGGCCTGGTGCCATCTAATCACTCCACTACCGACGACCCTTTGTACCCATTCCCCAATTTTTTGCAATAATTCAATTCTCTGTGGCCGGTCCACTCCAACGTAATACTCAGCTCTACTTGCTCGAAACGAACTTCCAAATCACACCGACAACGCAACCTCGCAACCCTTAGCGAGACTCTCGACATACACACAGCCCCCTTAGCAATCTTGACGTCTATCCATTAGCTTGGTATCGGACGAATCGAAAGAAAAAAAATTACATCATAATACAAGTTTTCTACACAAAAAGAAAGAGATAACATCACAATGGCCGCTATCCAGCTCAACTTCACTCTCCGCACTTCCTCCAACTGCAAGACCGTACATCTTCTCGGCTCCTGGGATGGCTACCAAGGCCAACTCCCGCTTTCCAAGGACCCCAAGAAGTCTGGTGGCTGGGTCGGATGCTTCAAGTTCCAAGGACAGACTTTGAAGCAGGGACAGCGCTACTGGTACTACGTATGTCTATCCTCTTAGCGACCACTCTTCACTTCAAGGCTAACATTTTCCTAGTACATCATCGACGGCTACCATGTCTCGCACGACCCCGCCAAGGACCACACGACCGAACCTACCACTGGCCGCAAGCTAAACATTATCGACATTCCCGCTGCCAAGTCGAGCTCAAAGTCATCCTCATCCAGTGCAGACCGCAAGTCGCGCCGTGTATCCACCGCTTCTATCCCCAAGGGCCGTGGCCTTAGCCCAGAGCGCATCGTTGCACCCAAGCCCCAACGACCACACGAGACCCGCCAAGTCATCAACACGCAGTACGACAAGACCACCTTGGAGGAGCTCAACCGCCGCTTTGCCACCCAGAAGATCGAAGAGTCATCCGACGACTCCGAGTACAGCTCCGACGAAGACTCCGACGTTCCCTCACTCACCAGCCGCTCCACAAACAGCTCTAGCCCGTCCAGTATCAGCTCTGGAAGCTCATGCTGCACGTGCGAACGCTACGGCATCACCCGCGCTGGTGACCGCGTCAAGCTTGACTGCGGTGGTGCGCGCTGCGGATACTCAGATGACTCATCCGAATGCTCCTCCGAGGACGAGTACGTGTACGAGGAGAAGACCACCCGTCGCCAGGGTGTCGTCATCCGCGCCTAAGCACCTTCTTCTCTGCCCGCCTCCCCTAGACAGCCATTTGTCCTGTTCCTTCCTTCGCCATCTTGTGCGACAGGAAAAACACAACCAACCTTCTTCCTTCTTTCCTGTGAATATTATGATAACGACCCTTTCTTTCTCTTTCTTGTTCATTACCGTCGCAACCTCTTTGCTCTGAGGTTCGACTTTCCGCTCACTTATTCTAATGGATGCGCTTTCTACGACGGACTTGGTTCTTCTCTTTTTTCGCTGCTGTTTCCCAACAGGGGAATATGTACGAGCACTCCTTTTTTCACTCATGGCTTATGATTACTGACAAGCTTATCTTGTTTCAACGGAACATCCTGTAACGACTCCCAGACCAGATGTTCAAATGTGCCAATGCACGCTCCATGTAGATTTTACTACTAGTTATGCCAATCTACGAATTCTCATGGGCCTCGTGCGCGGAAAATAAAACTTTTCTCCTTCTTGCCTGCTCTGTGATGTGTTGATCGGATGGTCTTTTACTGAATGACTTTAGAATAACTACGAGAAGAGTCACTTGCACAAGATATTGCCCAAATGTGATGCTTATCAAATACCGAACGATGCACACGCATTCAGACACACGCACTTAAAAAGCAATCACAAACCCCAGATGCTGAATCCTGACCACTACAACTCGCCCGCACATTCACGACGGATATTCTATCCCAATACCTCATCAAAGCCACAACCCGCCTCCAAACCCACAGCTGGGCCCCCGACAAAAGAACCCCCAAAGTTCAAACACCATCACAAATCCTCAGGCAAATTCACTACAAAACCGGAACGTATCCAACTTCGCAGCATCACCCCTTGAGAAAGCTCATCTCAACCCCTATACACACACACAACCTCACCGCAATGTAATACATCGGCCAACCAAAACAACTGAACCACACGGCGGCTATATCTTTTTTTTTTCGTTTCTTCCGACATGGAAAGATGGCGACGCATTTACTATGTAACTGCCTACGTAATCTGCATCCGGGTAGTAAGAACAAACATCTGCAGCTGAGTCATGATGCAAGAAGGGGGATGAAAGAAAGAGACAGAGAAAAGGGTTATATGAGATACATGAAGGGCATATTGGCGCGCTATGAAACAACTGATACATACGTGGCTTTGCAAAGGGGGTTGAGAGAACAAGAGAGGGTAGGGTGGGTAGGAAAGAGTTAGCAAAAAAAAGGGGGGGGGCTTTTGGAGAGATGCATCTGATGGGGTAAGTAATGCGATTTGCGGGAATATCTTCACTGTAGCTGTGGCTTGGGAATAGAGCCTAGTGGCGATGATACTGTTCAGTATGATTTGCTACATGGTCTACTTAGGGTTCTGGGGGGTTCATTCGTGATTGTAGGTATTCGATTCATTTGAGGGATTATAACGGGTACCAAGGCAAAGGATCTCCACATGGCTCTAAGCGAGTCTTTGAGGGGCAACCAACCCCTCGGGAATATGGACAAAACTGGATTGTCTTTGCTGAAGCGATAATGCATGTAATGCTTCCAAGGTTTTTATTGCTTACTTCTTTACCAATCAGACTACAACACTGGTGTTTTAGTGGGTTTTCTTGAAAGAACTAGTACAGCAAAGAGGAAGAACTAGGTATATCAAAGAGGAAGGCTACAAGGCCATAAGGCTGACAAGGCTGACACAGGGGCCCTTGCAGCTTTGGCTGCCGACGAGCTGGAGACGATACACTATGCCGGACCGTAGACCCGCAATCCGTCGTGCCGTGCCATCTCCGGGCAATCGATTTGAAACTATCGGTTCAGGCCCACAAAGTTGGCTGTGCTACTCGGTACCGACTGTTAGGATACTTCTCGGGACCAGCTTGTACTATGACCAAATGCGGAAATGACATACTCAGCCTTATACAGCGAGGCTGCGGCAATATGAAAAAGGAAAACGATGGTTCACTAGAGCCTCAGGCCGGTCAAAGGTTCGTTGCCAGTAATTGGTTCGGGCTTGAAGGCTGACAGGGAACTGAACAGGGCCAGGCGGCCGGTCAAGAATCAAAAGGCTCAAGGTATCGACATGTTGCGAGTTGGAGGCGCAGTGGGGTTTGAACAACGAGACCTAGAGTCCTGATTGGCGCGCAAAGATTGCAGTAACTGCAACATTTGAGGTCTAGCCAGCAGGTATGAGTAACAACAGGGTCCACCAACCATGAGCCAGGAGGATTGGATGCCTAGCTCTTGAGCTAAGACCTTGGAACAGCCACACCAGCCCTGCTCCTAAATATAGGAAGTCATGTGGATACCTGATATTTCGAGTTGGTAGACCTACCATGCTCGTGGGCAGAGCACCATATGGTTTTACCGCGTCTTCGCGTTTTCGGAGGTATGAGCTGACCGAAACTCTCAGCAGCAACGGAGCAATGGAAGGTTTGTAGATACGTTGTCAAGGCGAATGACATGTGCGCTTGCGTGTACCTATGCGTATGTGCCCAAGTTAGTCATGGCGCCACAGCTAGTATCTAAGGACGTATGTAAGCGGAACGGCCGAGCCATGGAGATGCCGAAGGTCGTTCACCGGCAGACTCGGAAAAGGCCGAAGCGCGAGTAAACGGTCCAGTGGGAACGGAACAAGGTCGACATGTGGAGTAGCGAGAGATTGTTACGTGATTTAGTAGAAACGTGGAGTGGGAAGTGGCGCTTCTCACACCGACGAAACGGGCGAGTGGTAAGGGTTTGGAAGGATGTTTGGTACGGCAAGAGGCGGTAACGTAGTACGCGCACGTGCCTCAAGGGTGGGTCTGCTTGGCCAAGATGACGTCTAGTGAACTTTTCATGCGCCCGTCAACCTCCATGATACTTCAGTTGAATAACATCTGGTTAGTCTGCAGCACATTCGCACCTTGGGTCATCCAGAACGTCAGAACTAGGCACGGAGAATTTTTCCTTTTAGGCATAGCGTGCTGTCATCCCGCGCAAGGCAGATTTGGGCGAGTTGTAAGAATAATGTAGCGATATTAGAACGAACGCTATGATGCTAGTAACGACAGTGACTAAGTAAGCGGAGTGGGTTTACCGTCCATGATTCTCCTAGTGCCTGCCAGATATTTATGAAAAAAAGGCCTCCTAAATCCTCCTGATGTATCTTACAGCTCAATACAAACGCCGACTGTCCATCGTATTCATACATTTGCCCTATCATGATTGTGCCATGACTGTAGATAACTCCGTACCAATGCATGTATTTCCAAGTGTACAAAAAGACGCGAAGTAACAGTGCTGTGGGAGTTGGCGCCGAGTGACCAGCTCGAAGAGGCCAAGGAGCCGAGCGCGTTGGTAGACGATATTTTTGGAAGGATTTCCATGGCCGTTCTCGGGCCAGTGTTGAGGTTATATTTCTCTCTCATCGTAAGGGACCAAAAGAACATGAACTGCTTCCGTAGCCAGAATCTGAATGAACACTAGCATGGTAGGCGATGTTGGGTCGGTGGCTACTATGTGTATTGCAAGCATAGCCTACAAGAACTGTCTTTTCCTGGACCATATGTCCTCGCTGTCCATGAGCAGCACACGGATCGATGGCGTGTTTGTAATATAGACATCGGCAAACCGAGTAGCGTTCGACGACCTGATAGCACATTCTCGGGACCGTGCGTGGCGATGGGTTATTTTCGGTGTCTGAAATCGAAAGCAACTTTTGAAGCAATGGCTTCAACGCAAGCAAAACAATAAAGAGATCGTTGATGAGAGTAAAGTGGTGTTTGGAGTGATTCCTGACTCGACCAGGCGACAGTGGCATATATAGCAAGATGTAAGGCGACGATATAGACTATGAAGCAGAGTGTGGGTCATACTGCGGATGCATCGTCGACTTGCTGCATGTCATGTCGGCTATGCAAACGGAAAGGACGGGCAGGGACAAGTGCACAGTCAGCCGGAAGATGCTCCAACGGGATTTTCAAAGGTAGCTAGCAAACCATTTTAGCCATTGGCTTGTCGGACTGGCAGGAAAGCCTGAGTGTTTGGAGAGGGCAGGGGTTTGAGAGGTCGCCTGTTGGAGTCTTTCAGCTGGTGTTGATTGTGCGCCTCTGAACATCATTGGCCCGTAGCTGAGACCATGTGATGGACTTCCAATTGCTCAGCATTTCACCAAACGATGGCCAAGGAGCGCAGCAAAGCAAAAAGGCGGACAAGCGTCTACGGAGATAGTGATTGCACATGGGGCGGCGGAAACCCCTGTAATGCACAGACCATACTAGCCATCAAAGGGTAGCTTGCAGGGCCCCGTCAAGCTGGTTCGTAGAATGTCGACACTAGAATAACGATCTGTGCGTGACCTTGTATCTGACAGCCTGGACGGCCAGGGTCAGATACATGTTTTGACATAGCGTGCTGGTCATGGGTGCGAACAGGAGGCCAGTGACGTAGAGTGCTTGGTCGGACATGTCGCGCGCCATGAGCGGGCGCCGGGCTGTTCGGCTCCGATTGATATGTCCGGTGAAGCTAGAATCACTTTTGAGGTCCATTGTGCGAGGGAGGCCGTCGTTTGCCTACGGACGTGGGTTGTCGAGGTTGGGGGTTCAACGTCGTGCGTGGGCGCGGAAGAGAACCGGTTTGACGGCCGCCAAGAAGGCCGGCACCTATACTAGTATTAGTGGGGCATTCCTTACTAACGTACGTATCTGGAGCTTCTGCTCTCTTCCCAACCTTCGGGCTATACCGAGCATGGCCCAGTTCTTCCTCGATGCCATGCATACGTGATCAACTTCCATTCTCCGCGATGCCATAAAACCCTTTCCTCTCCCACACCCCCCACGAAGTGCATGGACCTCTGATACCATCTAGAGCTTCGAGCTGACCAGCTGAGTGCTGCCTATGGGCTTGCGCATCTGCACATCAACGTATGTTGCGCATCCACATAGGCAGCACATCTATTTCAAGAGTCGACCACAGCGGCTCAGCTCACTCTTTGGTTCGACGTCGATTCATACTATCATTGAGTAAGTTTCTATATTCGTCGTCTGGCGAACGGTATCATAAACACATGGGTGGCAGGCAGGTACACCGCTGGTACTACCTTATGTGCGCCCCTCGCCAACATCCCATCACTTCGCCACAACTAGCACAACAGGCCGGTAATCCATCGCTGTTTGCCGATCACTCCATCAGAATATCGGGAATCGTCTTAGGGCTGAAATCACCGCCACCGGCACAGTTCCGCCTGTAGGCAACATGCAGCCCTATGCACCATCCCGTCATCTGCCATCACGTGGTGGCGGTATGCCTGTCTCACGCAGCACTGCCTATGTCGAAACATACAGGCCTATCGGCGATGTCCTTGTAGACGCCAGCCTATCTATTTTCTATACCTCGCCAAGGCAATTGAGCCTTGCGGCCATCCTAGTCAGAGGATAAATTTACCTTTTTCAGAAGACATACTCTTAGAGTCATCAGGGGCCTCAGCCTCTTTAGCTCCATTCCTAATAAAAGTATGGAGGGAAGAAGAAGCTCCAAATAGTCTTTTGCTTACCTAGGAGTCGAGTCATGTTGGTGGGCTTCTGACACGAAAATACCGTATCAACAGGGTCTGTTGGCTGAGGCTCTTCAGTCGATTTTTGAGCTACAATCAACTCGTGTCAGAAAAATGGAGGGCCTACACTTACAACAATTTGCGGATACAAAACTCGCAATAAAGTGGCATCGTAACCTGCACATAAAACACTGCCTATGTTGGCTATGAATCAGCAAACGACATCGGCAAGTGTTGCTTCTTGATTGGTTGCTGCAGTCTGCGAGATGCGTGCCGATTTACTGTTACAAGAAAATATGCGGCATCCCCCCACACACCATGGCCTTCGCAACCTCCGAATGTGGTTGGTTGCAGCGCCAATGTGGCAGATCATGCCAACACGATTACCAATAGTACGCCAAGGCGCAAGACGCCACCCGAGATGACAATGCAGCAATAGCATCGTCGTATTCTTTCGTCAGGAAAGGCGTCCTATCACATTCCGACAACATGTACTCAATATTTAAAGAATATTTTTGAAACTAGAGTTCGCGACAAGTTACCCTAATCAGCACACTTTACATATGGTACTTCAGGTCAAGGCAACTCTCCACTACGTCAGCTGACCTGCATGGTATGCAGTGCACTCCAAGTGCAGTCTTCCTAGCTTTGACTAGAGGCCAGCGCACTTAGACTTAGTAGCGAGGCGTACTCCATCGAGTTGATTTCTCATACCGATATTGCACCGCTTTGCACTCACCGGAATCTGAGTAAAATGTGGGCTTGCACGACTCGTACGACTATCGCCAACATCAGTGACCGATGAATGTGCACACAAGCTTACGGGAATAGCTTGCAATGCACACCGCTTTTATTCAACATCACCAAAGTCGCCTAACTTCCACTACGTCATAAAAACTGCAAAGTTCGCATTTTTTCGACATTGATAGTCATTGAATAGTAGCACGACGATTCATCATTCATTACTGAATATGCGCAACTTCTTCACTTCCTATGTCCGTTTTATGCCCATAACTTGGGCTTCACCAATTCACTAGAAGAACCACCAAGCATGCCTCGTTTCTTGTCGAGGGGAATTGTGACCACACGACACCGCTAGCTTTACGTCCAGGTTGCCAAGACAAGTATCTTCTTAATTTTCCCCTCTAAATCGCTAACGCCTTCAACTTCCTCGACCATTCAGTTAGGTACCCACAAGGAATCTTTTCAGTCTCATCTTTCAAAATCCGACTTCAACATGCATGTCCACAGACACAATTAACAAAGCAACGCCCACACACGACCAGCAAAGCTACGAATGAACAAGTCCTATTATATAACTATCAGCATACAATAGATTTCATATGCATCGTCATCAGAGTACTAAAGAAATTAAACGCCTAATACAACGTTAATCAACTGTTGTGCACATGACCAAGAGCGGTATTTGCTTTTTGCTTACAATTTCCCAGAAGCATGCAGTCACTTGGAACTCAATGTATACATGTGTATCATGGCCAGTCAAGAGAATTGCGGAATGACATGACTAATTGCTCTAAGTAAAATATCTACATGACAAGTCTCGCTGTAGTATTGGGACATGATCTTCACCAAAAGAAAACATAAAGTTAAGGCTGACAATATGCGCACTAATTCTATTCAAGAATAATCCAACCCCGCCACCGCATTAAGTTCACCAAGAAGTAAGAACAAGAAGAACGCAGCATGAGGGTATAAATTCAAGCCCACTTACGGACCCGAGGTCCCATGGACTGACCAGTCGAGACCAAAGATCGTTTGGGCCCAAACAACGCGCCTATAGCGTTCAGAGAATCGTAACTTCGTTATAAAAGTACAGGGGGGTGTCGGTCATGAAATGAATGAAAAAAAATGAAAAAATGAAGGGGCACTGTAATGGCAGATCCGCAATGGGATATCCATTTTACAACATGACACCAGCAACGACGAGCAGAGCAACGGCGTAGTAGCCAGCAAGGTTGCCAACTGTCAAGCTAGCAGCCGCACCCTCACCGCCAGGCGCCGTAGTGCCATTGGGAAGGGTACCGTTAAGGACAAGCGTCTTAGTGCCATTGACATCGGAGACAGTGATGAGCGACTTGTTGAGCGCGGTGTAGCTACCATTGCCAACCAGATCATCAAGGTACTGCTGGTCGTCATTTTCGTCGCAGCCGCAAACTCTGAACTCCTCGCAGAGACACATAACAGGCAGCGTCTCATTGCGGCCCTGTGTCTGGCGAGTCCAGAGCGATCTCTTTCTGTTGTTGTCATCATCATCGTTGGTGGCGGATTGATTGTAGAAGCGGTAGGGGTTGCTGTAGTGGTACGGGTAGACACTGTAGAGCCAGAGACCTGGCATGATGAGGAGGATTGCTGCGGGCGCAAGCAAGAGGCCGGGTGAAAGACCCTTTGGAGTCCTTTTACCAGCGGAATAAGGGACGGTAGCGCCGCCGCCGTAGTATCGTCCTCCGCCAAAAGAGCGTGATGGGCCTGAGCCTGTGCTTGTAGAGCCACCGGTGTTGGATGTAGTAGAGGTTCGTCCGCTGCCGCCGCTGTTGCTACCTCGTCCTCCGCTGCTACTGCTACCACCACCACTGCTACTGCTGCCACCGCCACTGCTGCTGCTGCTGCCGCCGCCGCTGCTACCTCCGCCGCGTCCACCGCCGCCCTTGCGACGCTCTAGCGTGTGGTCTGGTGAGACGACTTCAGATGCAGGAACGACGCGGCGCTCTTCGAGGACGTTGAGCGCATTGCTAAATTCAGGTATCGAAGCAGCGCTGACTGCTTGCGATGCCAATAAGTAGGCGAGAAACTGTGAGGCCTTCATGACGAGGTCGATGTGGAACTGTGGTACGGGGTGGCGGCGTGTGTAATGTGCGACGCTAGAATGCCAGACCGGAATATTTAGACCAAGGGTGCCAAGACTACCAGACAGATAGGTGTTGGTATGGAGCAAGGTATATATGCTTGCTCAATGTTTGTGTGTCAGAGTTTGGGACACGGGAAGAGGGAAGGGATAGTTATGTTAGGATATACGTGAATGGGCAAAGACAAAGAGGCAAGCGTGGTTCTTTAATGTAAGGTAGACAAGGGAGGCGGACCCTGAAGGATGGGCAGTGCGCCTGTGCGTCATCAAAGGATGAAGCCAACTCTGTTCCGCGCCACCTTCTCTAGCCGTCCTTGGCAGGCGATTTTGGTGTGAATGCCTGACTTGTCGTGGCAATGAACGTCGCCAATCTCGAGGCTAATTTCACTCGCGTTGCCTGTGCTGATGAGCTGTGCAAATTGGCCCTTGGGACTTAAGGCCAAAAGGGCCAGAGTAAGGCCGCAAGCGAGCTGAAGAGCTGCGCAGCCTTGTTGCAAAAAGCTTGGGCGAATGTACATACATATTCTGCAAAGCCGTTTGGGACCCAGGCCCAAATGTATACATGCACATTTCCCCAGTCGTTTGCAGCCTTACTGTGTATACTGACGCAGGCAATACGTGATACACCGAACAAAATCCAGGGTCTGTCATGACCTCATGGTGATCCATCTCAATGCCAAGATAGCACTTCAACCCGAACCGTGTGGCCAGAGCACTATCACCGGGCAGCAGCCAACAAATCATGGCTGCCAGCTCAGACGCCTTTGTGTCACTACGCCTCGATGTCTTTGTGCTGGCTGGTAGATACGAAAGTCTTCGTCCATCAATCAGCGCCGTTCGCGTGCAAAAATGCGCGGGGCGTACCGCCAGGTGACCTCATCCAGCGCGCCGAGGGAATCAATCTACCGGTGAGCGGTGTCATTGTTGGGGTCGCTTGGCACGTTGTGTTTAAGCACTGCTAGGCAATCACTGGAGCACGCAGGGCGCCCAACGCTAAGCGACACTCGATCGTTATGACCATACCATTGACTTTTTTTGTATATCAACTCGTCTATCTCTTGGCCGCCTGTTTCTTGGGAGACTGTGACGCAACTTGAAGTTGCTTCAAAGGTTGCACAAAGTCGTCTTTAAGCACCCGGACAAATGATGCAGCTTGTTGATTGACAATTGGTATAGCGCTTGATGCCGAGCGTTGCCTTGTGCCCCCTCGCCTAAGCGTGTCTTCCACGATGTTGGTTTTATAACCAGTGCGAGGCTATGCTGACTCCGGTCCAATGCGCTGGACCGAAGGGTGGCGCAATCAAGGTGCATGGCGGGGGCTGGTGTAGCCATATGCTCTTCAGTTGTGAGTTAGATTAGAGTGGAGTTGAGTGGTGGCACTACAGTAAAGTGGCCATGTGAAGCATCATCGCCCGGGTCCTTGATCTTGCCGTGGTTCGGGCCCTCCGCCATCTGATACCGTCTGGTATTTCCTGTATTCTTGTTCGAGTTCTCGCTGCATCTCAAAGTCGGCCTGACGTTCGCGCTTGATTCTTTGTTGCTCAAAGTCTCGCACAACTCCCATGTGCATGGCCTGATTAATCCGTGTTAGAATTGATCTCCATGCTGCATCCAGATGCGGGCAGTACTGACGGCTTTGTCGGCCTTTTGCGACCAATGCACGAATGCGACGATGCCAACTGCAGTGACGCATGTGGTCGCCAATGTGATTTGCGACGCCCGGGACATTGTAGAGACCGTCAAGTGGTGCGCAGGTTGAGGTCGAAGGCACTTTTTTGAAATTCTTAAAAGTTGCAAAGGAAACTTGACACGGCAAGGAGCTTGGACCACAAATGCAGCGTCCGCCAAGCTCGCCGGCTGCATCATGCCTCTCCGCAACTCTACCTTGACATAACCACCAACTCCACAAAACAAATACTCAAGATGGTGAGCTAGGCAGGGCGCGCAATATCTCAGAAGATGCTGACCTCCATAGTCCGCCCAAAACTCTGCGGGTATCCAGACCCTGCTCGATGTAAGCCTGCGCAACCCACTATCACCTCCACTATAGCTTACATGGTACATAGGCCGAGCGTGAAGCTCAGAAGATCGTCCAGCAAGGTATGTTGCTTCTGCAAACAGCTTTCAAAAGCAATCGCTGACACCAAGATAGCAAGAGAATGTAAATCAGACTTCACACACCCGACCAAAGCACCGCTCTAACCAGCCTAGACCGCACCAAGCGCGTAAAGGACGCCCGAAACGAAGCGCAAAAGGAAATCGACGACTACAGGAACGAGAAGGAGGCCGAGTACCAGAAGTTTGAGAAGGAGGTACGTGGTCGAGCCATGTCGATATGTATGGGACATTCAGAATGCTGAAAACAGTGCAGCACAGCTCAGGCAACCAAAAGGCCGAAGAGGACGCAAAGAAGGACACTGATGCTAAAATCAAGGAGATTGAGGAGATTGGCAACAAGTCAGGTGCAAAGGTTGTTGACCAGTTGATTGAGGCCGTTATCAGCGCACACCCAGAGCCACCAAAGAAATAAGGACGGATAGAGGCGGGCAGTCCTTCGAAGATGCAAGCGGGTTAATCGAGAGCATTTATCATCAAAGAGTCAAGCACTTTGAGCAGCGTAGCAAGTGGTATTTTCTGTACAGCACCTTGCAGCGCCAAGGTTCAACTACACATTCTAGTTTCTATGCAATATACGAGACACTACGAGAACAGTCTCAATATGTACCAAGTGAAGTACATATGTTCCTTATGATTACATCAGCAGTACCCGCTGTGTTTGATTATCTGCGCATACCAGTAGCCTGGATCCTACAGCCAAGTTCCTAGATCCATGCCCGCATTTAGAACATAAGACCCGGTAGTTACATGTTTTGAAAGTTATGTTGCTTCCATAAAAGACATGCGATACGCCAACATCCATCAGTACCTTTTGTATGTTCAGCTATGAGCTTCTCAATGTTGTCACGGACCCTGGCCCACGTTCGCTAATGTGCCTACGTCATACATGGAGTGCAACCTCAAACTTCAACGCGTCTCATCATTGCCACTCAACACACTGTATGATCCGATGATTGGAACATGTATTCGAGCGACTTTGCACTCTCCTGCATCCAGGCCGCTGCACATCCTTGTCAAGCCAACTTCTACGTATTGCCGCCAGTTCAGTAGCTCACAATGGCGCAAAGAAGATCCGCGCATACCCGGTGCTGGTCGCGAAATCGTAGATGAGTTTGCTGTGCTGCGCGAAAAATATGGTACTTCCGCACAAACCATTCATCAGCCCAAGGGCTAGCAGCTAATGCCGTCTAGATGCCCCCGTATGCATGCAGATCTACCCTGCATCATCTCTTCTGACCCTGGCAGAAAAACACTATAGTCCTTGCCCATGGCTTGCTGGGGTTTGATGAACTGCGCCTAGCAGGCCAGTTTATACCTGGTATTCAGTACTGGCGAGGCATTACAGATGCATTGGCAAAGAAAGGCATTGAAGTTATAGTCGCCGCTGTTCCACCCAGTGGGAGTATAGAGAACAGATCGGCGAAGCTGGCAGAAAGCATCGCATTCAAAGCAAAGGGCAAGCAAGTGAATATCATTGCGTAAGTGAAAAGTCTATATCAAGGCTCTGATGGATATGTTGCTAACGCGTGGCAGGCATAGCATGGTATGGGGCATGGTACTACTGACATGGCATTCAATGACTGACGTTTGGCTAGGGGTAATAACATGCTTTCTTGGCCAAGAAGCATATGCTAAGTTGTAACAGAGGACTCGATTCACGATATATGATTAGCCGTCTTCGGCCGACAGATTTCAAAATCCTCTCCCTGACGACTATAGCAACACCTCATAGGGGGTCAGCATTCGCAGACTACATGTTTGAGACCATCGGTCGTATGTATATGAGTGCCTCTTGAAGCCTTGTACTTACTCGGCCAGCTCGCCAAATCAAACGTATCTACAAGGCCATGGAGTACTTTGGACTTGAGACTGGAGCGTTCTCGCAGCTTACACAGGAATATATGAAGACGGGCTTCAACCCTAGGACTCCAGACGTACCTGATGTCAAATACTACTCGTATGGTGCATCCTTGGAGCCCAGCCGGTGGTCTATATTTGCACCATCACACGCAATTATCAAGCCCATCGAGGGTGTAAATGACGGGTTGGTTAGGTGTGTCTAGATGGGCTTGAGCATGTGCATGGGAAAACGGCTAAGCAATTGAAAAGTGTAGAATCAAGCAGATGGGGCAACTACAAAGGCACGCTGATTGGTGTGAGCCATCTGGACTTGATCAACTGGACGAACCGTTTGAAGTGGTTCTTTTGGGAGCTTACCGGCAGCAAGCGCAAGTATGCATAACCGAACTTGTCTTCAGTTTGAGGTGAAGCTGACCATACTCTAGCTTCAACGCCATTGCATTCTACCTTGACATCTGCGGTAGGCAGTCCATGGCCGGATCATTCTAAGGCTTTTGCTGATACTCTATAGATATGCTAGCAAAGGAAGACTTGTAATCACTTGAATACGATAGGATGCAGACAGAATGCCGTCAGCTGATCGGCAAAATTCAGGAAAGATAGCTATGACTGTTTTGTTTGCACAAGTCGAAGTCGTTGGGCAGCTTGCAATTTGATATTCCAAAAAGACAAACTTTGTCCAACCCTTGCCGGATCAGCCGCAAACAAGTCCCTTGCTGCGCCGAAGCACGATACTACAATCCAGACAGGGGGGGCTGGCTTCCGCCGGAACTGCGGCTGTAGATGGGGCTGTGTAATACTGCAAGTCATCCAGCATAGGAAAATGGCACCTCGAGAGATGCGCATGTATTGAGGATGGAAAAATGGGGAATAGACAAGACATATGACGATTAATTGATATATCTAGTTATATATGGCGGGCGCAAGTCTGTCATTACCATGGTGTTGTCGCTGCAGAGCTCACGCCATGACGTCTGCGGGGGAGGCAGCCAAAAGAACCCCCGCAGGCATCCGTTTTGCGACATATTCCAGGCTGTGATCACAAACGCCCTCAAGACGTGACACGCGTAATTCGGGCTTAGCCGCTGCATCAGAAATGTCGCCAATGCACTTGGTTTGGCTTGTACTCCACCAGTCTAGTTTCTGACCTTGACATGCTTCTCCTGTGCCCATAAAGGTTGCAATTTCCTTCTCACCGCGCGCCGTCACGACACGTTGAAGCCTGACCCGAGGGCATCATCCTGACAACCCAGTCAGCATACCTCCGCCCAAAATGATTGTCAACATAGTGCTGGAGCACCCGCACGATCACTACACCAATCTCGATGTCATACAAGGCAAAGTCTCTTTGCGCGTGCCGAATCCGACAAACCTCAGTAGCATTATCGTCAAGCTCGAGGGCGAGAGCAGGACCCGACTGCTGGCGCCCGTACATCCAAACAGACCCGACAAGCAGAGGCCCGTCCTAGAGATACACAAGTTCCTGTACCAGACGCTGTTGGTATGGCCAACAAATGTGCGCCCGGAAGACATCAATCCGAAATCAGCTTTTACCATCAATGCTGGTTCATATGAATATCCCTTTCAATTCAAGGTGCGAAGAATGCTGCATGCCCACGGCTTAATGACAGTCATGCAAAGAGCTAACCTTGACTGCAGCTCCCTATGAATACGCAATGTCAGCAAACAAACAACCCAATCTCGACCGTTTCCTTTTCGAATACGATTCCCGAGTTCGCAAAGACACCAACACAGCACATCAAGGCTACACTACCGCCCACTTTGAGTGGCTTCCCTGGCGAGGCCGAGATACGTTACTTCGTCAAGGTGACAGTCAGTAGGCCGTCGTTCTTCAAGGAGAACCCCCGAGCAATTGCAAACTTCACGTTTCTTCCCA
This sequence comes from Bipolaris sorokiniana ND90Pr, assembly GCF_000338995.1. NCBI lineage: Eukaryota > Fungi > Ascomycota > Dothideomycetes > Pleosporales > Pleosporaceae > Bipolaris > Bipolaris sorokiniana. Next base: position 851,969 of record NW_006911910.1, on the reverse strand, counting down.
TTGAACCACCTCGGCCAGAGCGGACAGACGGCGAGGCATATGCAAGAAGGCAGCATGAGTTCTTGGAGAATGCTGTGAGCGTAGCAGCAAGCAAAATGCCCAGCTTCCTGGACCGTAAGAGTTCTTCGGCAAGCATGCGGTCGGCACAGCCGCCGGGCAATATGGGGCCACGCGTAGCTCTTGATGCACGGCTGCCAAACCCTGCAATTCTTACAATCAATCAAGACCTTCCGCTGCGAGTGCTTATCAAGAATGTTAGCCCCCGCAGCAAGAACATCTATCTGCAAATGCTGCAGGTTGAGCTGATTGGATATACGAGAGTAAAAGCACATGAAGTGGCGCGTACAGAGTCGAACAGCTGGATATTGTGTTCTTTCAGCAACATGGCGATACCACTTGGGTTGCCAACAGACCCCATAGACACTGAAGTTCCAATCAATCCCGAGTACTGGTCTGGCAAGCCGGTGCCCAATACAGTATCACCCAGCTTCACCACGTGCAATCTGTCTCGCTTCTACGAGTTGGAAATCCGGGTTGGTCTTGGCTATGGGAGCTACAAGCATGGAGAGGACCAACTGATTGTCTTGCCACTCCGATTGCCAGTCAAGGTGTTTTCGGGCATTGCGCCTCCGAAAGCATTGCTAGAGGCTGGGTTCAATGCACAAGCAGCCGGGAAGCCGGCGACACTTCATATTCCGCAGTACGGACAGGCTCCGCATACTCCCCCCTCACCACAAGTGGGCTTTGCCAACAACAACGCGTTTGCCGGGCAGCCCGTACAGGCTCAAAATGCACCGTCATACGAGGATGCACCACCGAGCTACGAAGACGCAGTTGGACAGGACCTTCCGCCCATCAATGGGTATCGGGGTAGTTACCAGCCACCTCCTGTGCCCGAAGGTGGGTCTGGATTCGCGGACGAAAAGAGACGATGAGGGGGTCTGGTCAGTGGGCAGAACAGGGGAGAGTCCGGCCGCGGATCGACAGTGCAGCAGTTCTAGAGGGCCATACAATAGCCAGGAAGATGCCTGGGCTGCGACAGAGGTCTCAAGCGCGTGCGGAAAGCGGAAGCAAGAGTGGGGACATGCAAGAGGGTGTGAAGAAGAGGATGTTTTGGCTTTGTATCCAATAATTATTCTTGTTCATGGCACTGTGGAAACATGGGGGAGGAAGTGGAGCAGAATGAAACAGTGTCTTTATTTGGCGAGGTGCACGTCGAGGCTAGTGTCCAATCATGAGGGTGCCGGATTTTGATTCTTTTTTGCAGACGGGACGGCCCCTTTGGAAGGGTGCGGGGTATGTGTGGTGGGCGTGACGGGTGAGGCTATGTGGATGGCACCGTGGCATGGTGGCAAGAAGCCACTATGCACGCGAGGCATTTACGCGATCTTGTTGTGTTGTGCGTGTGTGTGTGTGTGTGTGTGTGTGTGTGTGTGTTGTGTTTTCGCAATGACAACAACAGCGATTGTCAGGGCGAGGAGGTGGGTCATGTGACGTGTATGGGCCAGGTGCCAACAGAATGCAAGGCTGGCGGCCACGAGACGGGCGTGGTGTTGACACTGCCCACGCCACATGGCACTGCGGCCTCGTCTCGCGCCTTGCCGGCTAGCAATCGATAACCTCGCATCCCACGTTTCTGACGGGGCCCGGTCCGTGAAACAAAAGCGAATAGTCTTCCTAAAAGGTGTTTATTGTTGTGGTGTTTCGTCGAATCGCGTTTCTCCCGGACAACGTGCAGGCCACTAACACACCCTACCCGACGCGTCGTGCCTGGCTTGTCGACGGGCTAGCAGGCCTACACGCGCACTGGAGGGCTGAGGGCCAGTCACAGATGCCCAGCCACCGCTTCTTCGACATGGCCGTCAACACCATGCACGACTACTGCAAGTGCTCCATGCGCCGTCTCTTGCGCCTCGTCTGCCCATTGGCCGCCCGGCTCGATTTGTTTCAAGCCCGGCCTTGGCTGCAGCTCTACTGGACCACTTGGTCGAATCGTCGCGTCAAACACCATATATACACGTTCTCGCACCGCGACATAGTCGTGTTTTCCCATCAATTCTGCGCCTACTCTGCGTTAACTCCTGGAAATCCGCTGGCAACCTCGTTGGCCCCTACGGGAACCCATCTTTGACTCACACTTGCATGCTCGCGTGTAGCGTGGATCCCGCCCCGCTTTTTGCAACATGGCCAGAGAAGGTAAATACCGTTTCGACGAAGGCCATGGCCGTTGCTCTCGTCTTGTTTCCTGAGGACTTTTACTTTTTTTTGCCTTGCTCGAATGCTGGATGTTTGACACGACTCTCACAATATTCTTGAAATTCACTACGAGATTGATTCCGTGACGAATTTATACCCAACCTGCAACCAATCGATACCCGCTTTTGCATGCCACACCATTTACTATACCCAAAATGTACTCACAGCGACGAACGCCCCCGCCGCTGAAGCGATCGAATTCAGGAGCAAGCCATAACAGTCATGGCAGCCATGGCAGCGCTGCTACTACCGTGTCGCGATCGAGCTCCAAGCTACTATTTGGTGAAATTCCACTTAGTCCGGTGACGAGCGCTGATGGAAGATGTAAGCAGGCCTCTGTCGGGACCATGCACTCACATATTAACCAAACCAAAGCAATCCCATCCAATGGCTCCATCTGCAACCTGGTGCTCTCTACGAGCTCCGTCTTCTTGCGCTTCTGGCTGAACGATGACTGTCGCGAAAATGTACTTAACCGCATCGAGTCTGAAGACCTGGCCAACTTGCGCCTTGTATGCCACGACTTCTCATCAAAAGCCGCACCGCGACTCTTTGAAAAGATGACTGTGACGTTCAAGACTTCTACCTTTACCAAGCCTGCACGCATGGAGGCGCTTTCAAGGATAGGTCGCCATGTCAAGACCTTTACCTTTTACATGCCCCATACCCCAGAGACTTGCCTACCACCCATCATCGACCCATTGACTGGCGCAGAGAAGCAATTTCTCTATGAGCCGCAAGTTCAAGTCCCTCAATGTGGTCCAGCCAAGGACAAGGCACCCAAGTACGGCAGCTGGGAGCTGCAAAATCTGCTCATCAAGCAGTACCCGCCTCTGTTCCATGCCGCTACTAACGTCCCTGCTTTTTGCGCTGCCTTTTCCGAACTCATTAACCTCACTCATCTCAAAGTCTCATGCCCGGGATCTACCGGTGCCCATAGACATCGCCGTGGTGTTGTCGACTATGCGCTCATCTCTCTTCGCATTGCCATTGAGCGCGCGCCACTATACAGCCTATCTGCCCTGTCGCTTCTTCCCATCCACCCGGGTGGCCTGCTCTACCTCCACCCCATGCACGGCTTGGGTAGCACACCATCGTCCGCCAAGCGCTGGCGACAAATCCGCCGACTCTCTATCTGTATGGAGAGCGTGCCATTTGCATCAACATCCCTGCGAACCCGCACTCAATCCCTAGAGCACCTCCGCATCCTACATGCCTACCTCGCGACCCTCTCGCGCAATCTCACCCGCGTCTTCTTCCGCTGGAAAGGCGCCCGCGGCCCCTCCCCCCTATCCCTCGACCTCGAGCCCTGCATGCTCCCCGCCCAGGACCAAAGCACTCAGCACCCTTCTCTCCGCACCCTCCCCCATGGCCCCCGCCCCCTCACCTTCCCCCGCCTACGCATCATGGAACTCGAAAACGCCATCATGGACTCTTACCAAATCACCGACTTCATCCTCAAGCACAACAACACCCTCCGCGAATTCAACTTTGAAGACGTTAAGCTCCGCGAGGGCGACTGGGACATTGCCCTCGAACCCCTCACCTGGATCTCCGGCAGCGACAGCTGGAAGCAGTACAAAGACGAGGTCATGGATGTGCCGATCATGCTGTCTCCCGTCGAGATTGCGCCGCCCGAGCCCAGGATTATGGGGCCCCTGATGCAGGAGGTTGAGAGCGCGATTGAGATGGCGAGTGGACGGGAGAGGAGGGAGCATGCGCTTTCGAGGTGGTTGGGGAGACCGAGGCATAAGAGTGGGATGGCGCCGAACAATAACAAGGATAGCTTTTGGGGTGGGAGTAAGCGGTTGCTTCATCTTTCTGGGTGGAAGCAGGGTGGTGGCGCGGTTATGGCGTGTTGATGTTGGTGGTATATCCCTCTCCTCTCTCTCTCTCTCTCTCGTTTTTTATCTTTTTCCTATCATGACTCTCCCCTCTCTTACCTGGGTCGATAGACCTGTCCTATCGTTTTTAGATTTTTCCTTTGTCATTTGTTTCTTTTTACTCTGTTGGTTTGTTGGCGTGCGCATATGTCTAGATGACGATGACGATGACGATGATGGCCCTTTACGACTATACTACATGTGCTTATGATTTCATGGTTGCGTAAAAGACTAGTCGATAGATATTGTGATTCTTGAATAGAAAAAATCTCTTCGTTATCCTTTTGCGCCATGTCTTGAAGTTGTTCCCAAACTCAAAATTACTCGCATGTGTAGAAGGTACAGCCTTCAGTATTACAGAAGGCATCGTCGGTGTGACGGTGCGTTCCCAATGTAGCTTAGCACGAACAGTAGGTAGGCAGGATATCACTGAAAGCTCCATAATCAATATTATAATACACTTTTTACAGCATGTACACCCTGGACCTTACCATGCAAATAATGGCAAGAGATGCGAGACGTTCTTACTGGACCCCCAAACATAGTTTAGCGCTCCCGAACCCGCATCCACGTGCTCAGCCCCAAAGCGGCAATGCCTCGGCATTGATCATATGAAGTCCCACGGGGTCTTGGCTGATCGCATTCACATGCTTGAGGTCATTTCCCCGGATTCAAGGCTCGCGGACAATCACATCATTATCCCTCTCACAAGCTTCCAGACGCCTTTATATACCCGTTGTCCCCGTGCCCCTTTTGCACTTCTCCACACACAAACCCCCAACTCGCTTTCTGTGCGCCCACCCATCAACATCTGTAACAAGTAGCCTGGAGCTTCTACTACAAACACAACATAACATCGCGCATACACACGCATACGCACACGCACATAGCCATCATGTCTCTCAAGAACGGTATGAAAACACTCGCATCCCAAGCTTATCATCCGAACACAACTAACCCTCTCCAGACGCCTTCCCCGCCTCCGTCGCCTTCGACCACATCGCCGCCGCCCTCTCCACCGAAGCCGCGCGCAAAGACGCCATCAAAACTGGCGGCGCCATCTTCTCCTTCAACCTCAAGAACAAGGCCGGCGAGCAAAAACAATGGTACATTGACCTCAAGGAGAGCGGTACCGTTGGTGAGGGTGTTGCGCCCTCAGACAAGAAAGCCGATGTGACGCTTACACTCCCCGAAGAGGAGTTTGGCAAGTTGGTTGTGGGCAAAGCGAATGCGCAGAAGTTGTTTATGAGTGGGAAGCTCAAGGTTAAGGGGAATGTGATGAAGGCGACGAAGTTGGAGGCGGTGCTGAAGAAGGCGAATGTTGGGGATGCGAAGGCGAAGTTATAGATGGATGTGTACGAAGTTTATTTAATTGATACGTAGATGTATTTGTATATCTCATCGAATGGCATTATCGTTAAACGTCGACTGCTACCCAACTACAGCCTTGCTTGGGAATGCGGATACATCTTTTTTGCTTGTTCACATGCACTACACGTCTCATGTGACACTAGGTATACTCTTAAACTCATGCCCTTACACGAGCTAAAGCATGCTTACTTTTGATTGACCGACCCTTTGCATCTGGTCACGACAGCGCGATGCCAAGCCTTCACGTGAAGACGCGCTTGCACGCGTCTCAGCCGCACACGTTCCTTCGCTTCTGCTCTCATCCAACTGCATAATATTTTTACAATTCATCCTTGTCTCGCGCAATCGCAATGAAGAATGATCTCCACAAGACCTTTGGCGAAATCTTCAACAACGACATTGACGCGTTCCGTAATCAACTTTTAGAGATCCAAGAATATCAATGTGACCGAAACGAGTCTGAAAAGTGGGTAGAAAACCTACGCTTCCTCGATATATCAAAAATTCCAGACTTGCAGACCGAACAATTAAAGCAGGAACGTCTTTGCTCTCGGTCAGAAGAGAAGGACCCGCTCTTTGAACGAATACCACCATCCTACGATGTCCCTATAACAAAGCGCGAAGACGATACTGGCGACAGGTATATTGCCGTCTCTTATAAATGGCCTCAGGCTCGCCCGAATTCCGTCTCTAGTACTATGAACCCGCCTATTTTCCGCTACCAGATCAAACGACCAGGTAAAAAGTCGCACAAGAGTGGATTTCCGGATCATTACATGGACCGGGTTGTTCGATATGCACAAAGTGTCAAAATTACAAGACTATGGGTTGACATAGAGTGTATATACCAAAGACCGGAAGACAAGCGCACGTCGCCGAAAGACCAGGAGCTTGGTGTTCAGATTATGGACGTGGTTTACGGTGATAGCACACATTCAGTCGGCATACTAACTGTCGAGATCCAAGACCAGCACGAGATTGATATACTCTCGAATCTGCTTTCCAGGTCACTCTTCATCGACCCCAAAGACGAGGACGATCCAAAACTGCGACCTCAGGTCGATATCACTGCCGTGCAAATGCTTATTCTTCACATCCTTAGCGATCCCCGCTGGTCGCGCGGCTGGATCTTCCAAGAAGACCATCTTGCTTCTCAAAAGATGGTGTTGCTTATCCCATATAATCTGCGGCTCGATAAGAGTGGCCAATACAACTTTGGGAAAATACCAGGCGAGCTTCAGGTAAAGCTCAAGGATTTCCGACAGACTGTGACGTTGTTTTGTCGAGCGTGTACCACGGGTAAAGTACGATGGCCCAGTACCGAGATCTTAGCAAAAGTGACGCAGTACAACATTTGCAACAAGATCGTTCATAATGTGGCGTTTGCATCGTATCCCTGGGATGTCGAGTCAAGTTTTGGTAGTGAGGCTAGCAAGTCCACCACGCAGTCCGACCCATCTAAGATCTACGCGTATCCAACCACGACTGCAAGCGTACTAGATGACATTAGTAACCGCTCCTTAGAGAAAGAGTCAGATAGGATCGCCATACTCGCCAATTCTTTGAAGTGCAAAAAGCGGCTCAACACTGGAGAGGGATCGCCTTTGGTTGAATCTGGGACCTTCAGTCTTTCTGCCGCTCTTCTTACCCTCATCTTGATGAACGGGGAGATATTGAAGAATGTCCCTGGGCGTTCAGTCACATGGCCTTTGCTTGATCGCTCATCTGAATTTCCTACTGAAGCCAACATTCTGAGCCATACTCTGCCATCATACCTCAACGCTTGCGAACCTATTTTCACTGCCCCGGGCCGGATACGTCATCAAACTTTTATCAATCGCTGTCGCTTCGTATCGCCAATCATTAAGCGGTATGGGATTGAGACAAAAGGATATCTTTTTGACTTATTGTCCAACGAACAATTGGAGGATGAGGGGGCTCAATGGGATATACTTCTTCTCACGGATTCAGACACGGTCACTTGGTCGCCCCCAGAGCGGAAGACCGGAAAGCGCAAACTTGACGACGTTGCTTGTCAAGTGCTTGAGATACTTATGGACAAACTGGAGAGAGCGTGGCCGAATGGTAAGCTTGTCAGTCATATGCGCAGACATATCGAATTGGATCAGCACCCGCCACGCCAAGGAGAAGGTTATGCATCTACATCTTATGTACTAGATAATATGTATGCGATCTACCGGGCTCTTGTAGCCAGAACGGAGCTTCGCCTTGCACGACTTGCGTCCGCGCCTCAGGGTGCCGAGCCGGTCGCTCTCTTCATCCAGCCTGGGGAGTATGTGGAAAGCAGTCAATCAGCTATTTGTGTTCCTCAAACCAGACCAGTAAAGGTTTTTGCAAGCTTTGACAACGGTCTGCATGATTACGATAAAGAACGGCTTGTGAGCCTAGCCGTTGACATATGCGATGATATTGGCGTTACAAAAGACCGGGCCCAACGAAATTGCTGCCTGAGAAATTTGGGCTGGGTCAATGGTATTTGGGCTGTTCATGGCGAGAAGATGGAAACGTTTGTTTTTCCGCTGCCAGGAATTACAAAAGAGGACGGCGATGAGCGAGAGGTGAAGATCAATGCGGGAAAGAAGAGAAAGAGGAGATATGATGACTAGATGAGAGGTCTCGTGTAGTGCCCAGGCCCATACGATATATTCCAAGTGGCCCACAAACAGCTAAACCACACCTTGGATGAGATTCTTGATCCCCTCACCCCTCGACGTCTTCTCCCACGCTTCCGTCGCCTGCTCAAACGGAGTCACCGAACTAATAAGCGGCTTTACATCAACCAGCCCCTTATCCAACATCTGAATCGCCAAGTCATAGTCACCAGGCCCATACCGAAAACACCCCCTAACCATAAGCTCTTTCTGCGACATCGCCACAATCGGAAACTCCACCTTCGCCTTCCCCAACCCCGTCTGCACAAACTTCCCCCCAGGCCTCAGCACCAGAATCCCTGTCTCAATACTCTTCGCCGCCCCCGAAGCCTCAATAACAGTATCCACGCTCTCAACCCCCAACCCAAACGTCCTTAACAACCTCTCCGCACTCTCCTCCGCGCTCTCCTCCCCCCTCGCAAGAAAAGTCTCACATCCCAAGTACCCCCTCGCAAACTCCAACTTGCCCTCTAAAACATCCACAACAATAACCCGCATCGCCCCAAACCGCCCCGCAACAGCCGCACACAACAACCCCACCGTTCCACCCCCCATCACCACCACCGTCTCCCCAGCCCTCACATCACCAAGCTTAACACTATGCACCCCCACCGCCAACGGTTCCACAAGCACCGCCTCATCCAGTCCCAACCCCTCGGGAATCCTATACACCAAATCCTCAGGCAAGACGTAGAACTTGCACAGCGTCCCCTGCGTATCCGGGCTTCCTGGTGAAGCAGCGAACCGCATCTTCCGGCATAAATTGTACGATCCGGATTTACAGGCCAAGCAGAGGCGGCACGGGGAGCCGGGTTCGAGGGCGACGCGGTCACCCGGCGAGACGCGGGTTACGCTAGACCCGACGGCGTGGATTGTGCCCGAGGCTTCGTGGCCCATTGTTATACCTGTAGAGGGGTTTATGGGGTTTCCGAGGGAGGCGTGGTGCCAGAAGTGGACCTTGAAGTTGCGTGTTAGAGGGGGAGTGTTTTTGGTGGAAGGGGAGAGGGGGAGGACATACATCACTGCCGCAGACGCCAATGTAGTTTATCCGTATGACGACGTCGTGAGGTGAAGAAAGGGTAGGGATAGGTTTATCTTCTAGTTTCGCGGTGTGAGGGGCGTAGAGGATTATGTTTGGGTTTTGCATTTTTTTTCTTCTTCTTCTTCTTTTCTCTGGAGAATAATCGTCTGAATGATGGTTCCTATTAGGAGAAGCTCCCTTTATTTGTAAGTGGATTTCTAACGAGAATTCAAGATATAAATGTATGACTGAGAAACGCGGTATTAAAAAAGAAGTATTTGTAGTATTCCTATAGACATTTATCATTCGATTTCAAACGTATGCCGATCTCATACCCACTTTACACTCCCCCGTTATCCTCCCAAAGCGCGGGGAGAGGAGGGGAGGGGGGGAACACAGACGCGTCTAACTTCCCCGCACGCACTTCCCCCCACCCCCATCATACTCGCCTTCGATTTCCCGCATATGCAAGTAATTTGCGCCACACCACCCCTCAAACCCTCTCAAAAAAAACCCCCATTACTAACTCCCCTTCCCGTCATCTTTGCTCTCACTACTACTTTCTTCTTTCTTCTTCGTTTCTTCCTTATCACCAGACCCGCTGCCCCCGCCTCGATAGTGACTGCCTTCTTTTCCTGGCTCGAAGATTGTATTACCTTTTTGTTACAAAGTTTTAGTGAAAAAGAAAAAAAGGGTTCTGGGCTGTTTTGGAGAGGGGAGGGGGGAGGGGGGGGGTGTAGTAAGGAAGGCTTACAAGAAGCGCAATGCGCCCATGCGCCGTCTTTTGTTAGATCGGCGTTTGCGTCGCATTCGGGGCATTTGACCATCTTGGCTATTTTTTGGGGGGGTTGGGCTTGGTGGGTTTGGTGGGATATAAGATCAGAGGATCATGGGATTAGAGGAGTGGGTGGAGGACTTGGAATGCGTATGGTTGGCGGGGTGTTCAGGTAAAGATGGTTGTTGTGGTGTGGTTAGTGGGGGGAGGGGCATGATGTCATAGACCAATCAGCGGGCATCGGGTAGGATGCTGGGGATTGTAAGCACTAGGGTGTAAGGCTGACTATATCCTAGGGTTTTGGAGAACAAGTTGATTAGGTGACTAAGTAAAAACCATAGAGGAGTGTATTTGTTTGTGGCACGTTGGCTGCGGCACAAAGCTAACTTCGATATTCTTGATCCTAAAGTACTCTAACCTTCAATACACAACTGTATGCTCTGACTTTACTTTGGAAAAGAAAATGACAATGGGATTATCAACGCAGCTTGCTCAATGTTCAGTGTTTTCGGTATAATGAAAAGGCGTGTGAGCATGAGAAAATGAGGAACATATGTAAAGTTGGTAAGTGAGGGCCGATTGTAGTCGATTTAACATGATCGTGTGCAACAACAGCTAGCTAATAAATGCGCTGAATTAAGTATGACCATGCGGCTACACCGAAATACTACTAATAGTCCCACGCTCGGAAGAACAGATCAGCCGAGCGTATACTTGGCTCGGTGCACCCGTTATCTTGGCAAATTGCAATACGAGTCGTGTGTCGAGGATTCAACAGAGAAGCCTTAAAGAATTCAACTAGCTAGGTTTCACGGACTTACTGAATGGTCACTTCGGGCCGGTGGTGGGATTGCCAGGGCGCCGCTACAGATCCTCATACTTACGTAGTTGCGAAGATCCAGAACGATCCGTGGGGTGATCACGTTCATCTTAGTCAATGCGGTTGGAAATGGAGGATTATCAATGGATCTGTCAGCTAGGATATGGCTGGAAAAAAGGGATGCGGACCTAAATGGTCGGACCGGAAACTAGCCTTATGGGGCTGACACCGCCTCAAGGGCCTGGACGTTCTAGCACTGCCTACACAAGACCTTTTGACGTAAATGATCGTCTAATATAGTTCACCTAGACTTCTATTCATGTTACCAAGACATGCAGATGAAGAGGCGAAAATTCTGCGCGTTGAGAATTTCCTGGGATGCATTCCTATGTGACATACTGGAGCCTCGCTAGAGCCATGTGACATCTCTTGTCTCTTTAATGTATAGCCATAAGACGATATACGCACACATGAGTTAAATAGGGCTCTACACATGCGTCACAACTCTGACACGGTCACAGCAATGGTCAGTAAGACGGATGTCCTGCCACTTGCGTCCAGTGATTAAAAGCCGCAAGGTATATTACCGAGAATTATTTCCGTAGAAAGATTACATCCAGACAGTTATGCCTTGTGCCTGAATTCCCAGGTCTCTCAGGCACCAACGGAGAAAGTCGGTTGTCCATAACAATGAGTTTCAGGGCAAGCGGCAGCAGGACGAGGAAATCCTTGGTGTTCTCATAGCTCGCTGTCTAGAGTATGGGCTTGGCGGAAGAGATTTGTGCGACAGGCATGTACTAGCAAGGATCCTACTGTTCCCCTCCGTTTCTTGCGCAGGTCCAAAAGCTTGCCAGGGGGCAAAAATGTAGCAATGCTACCAAGACATATGGAGTGGCGACTGGAAATAATATTCCATGGTATTCTATGCGAAATTCTACCCGAATTATGAAAATAGGACAGACGTGATTTTCACCGATCACATCAACTGGTTTTTTACAAACCGTTTACCAAAGTCTTGGTATACGGCCAATCCGATCAACATTAGCTCTTGGCAGGTACCTCTCGTACGATTTACAGAGCGTTGGTCCGCAGTTAGCCCTTGTGACACTATGGCTAGATCTAAGCCTCTATTTCGCACACCGGCGTATATTTTCCTCTCTAAAAATTTCGAAGCCCAGACCATCACCGCCTTATAACGTCTTGACTTTGTCTTGGAAAGGAAAGCCTAAAGTCGGTCGACGAGGTTGATCCCAATGCACCATAGTGTTGTCTTCGTAATGTCAACGTAACATCCCTGGCTGTGCAGCTTAGCGCCCGCTAGGGGTCCAGTTTGATAGGTTCCGGCTTGGCGGGAGACAGTCCGATATCACGTGGGCCCTCGCGTGCGTATGCAAGTCATACTACAACGTTTGCATGCATTCAAGGAGGGACTGGGTCTGTCGTATAATCAAACAGGACAAATGGTTAGAATGCTCATGGGTACGGGCGGAAATTCAGGGCAGCGCCGGGTGCATGTGCGCGGGCCGACGGTGACGCATGAACCAATCTCCAGACATGGTGCGAGAGCCATTTCTGGCTTTCCAAGGCTATCCTAGTGTCGATTAACAGCCAGAATACCTTCCTAAATAGGCGATGGGCAGAGGCTGGGTTCTCTCAAGAAGACTGCTAATGTTCATCAGCTATGGAACTACTACTTACCTGTCAGAATTGTGGCTCAGCATATATGGTTCGATGTATCACCCAAATAGGCTTAGTCTCAACCGCTCATAGATTCAATGTCCAAATACTCTCATCTAGTTATCAACTTCTAGTAGCCTTAGCGATCTAAAACAAGATGTTCTAGCCTGTACTTTAATTGCACTAATGTGCAACAGTACTTGGCACAGCAACATGCTTATACGGGAGACGAGCCTCACCGGTTTCAAGGGATGTGGCTGGAAGTCCGTCATGGTATCAAGCTAAGCCTTTACCATCCTGTATTGACTAGCCGTTTAGGGAAGTTCCATGCGAGGTATACCATAGCTGCGTATGGGACTACCCCATATAGTTGCGTATACTATAGCTGCGTATACCATTACTGCGCACTTGACTATCATTTCCCAGTATCCTGAAAGAACACTGGGGACATGTAGCGCTGCAAATAGTAACCGTCGTATTCTTTCGGTGTGGGCAGCTACAGGGCCCTGCCTGGCGGATTTTGGATACTGTACTTTGTGAGGCTTAGCGTCCCTCGCCTAAACGCTCTACACAGTGTACGCGCAGGACTGTGCAGGAGAGCCAATGCAGACACCAAGGTGACGTCTTGTTTTCGTAGCAGGCTGGGCAAATGTATAAGTTAACGACTGTTTGCAAATTAGAGGAGCATCATCAGCAACCTGCTTTGATCTTCACTCGTTCTCAACACCTTCTCCTCTCTCCAGCCAGTTCGCTTTCCTCATTGCTTTTCATAATAACCGACTCGACATTCGGATCACACCAAGATGTCCCAAGCTATCAAAGGTCTATTGCTTGCCAGCTTGGCAGGGTCGGCTTTGAGTAGCACTATTCCTCGTGCTGCCTCACTGCCCGTCGCCGATACAGTGTTTGTAAATGGAGTTATCCACACTCTTGACGACAAAAGCAACACCATCACCGCAGGTTCATTGGCCATTACGAATGGCACAATCACATGCGTTGGTAAAGAGGAGGACTGCAAGCCCGCTGTTGGAGACGCAACCAAGGTGGTCAACCTGAACGGCAAATCAATGATCCCTGGCCTGATCGATGCCCATATCCACCCCCTCGATGCTGGCCGAGCAATGCTTGGATGTACTCTGCGCTTCCAACAGCTCTCTCCGGAGGGTCTCCGCAAGATCATTCAAGCCTGCATTGACTCGCAGCCTGGCCAGAATGACCTTTTGACCGTCACTGAGTGGGATCGTGAAGGATTCACTACCCTGAACGGAGGAGCCAACAAATCCATGCTCGACTCACTCAACACCACTCGGCCAATCGCTATCATTGCTTCCAGCCAGCACAACATTTTCGTCAACTCCAGAGCTCTTCAGCTCATTAATGCTACCCGCGACACACCTAACCCCCCCGGCGGTAACATCGGACGTGACGCCAAAGGCGAACTCACTGGTATGCTTGAGGAAAACGCTGTTGTTCCCATCCGAGCTCTCATGGGAGACCGTGGCATTGCCCAGCTGGATGCCGCCACTGCGGCGATCTCGCAGCTACGCCGCAAGGGTATCACCAGCTTCTTGGACGCACTCCAGACGCCACACACAGCCTGGTCCAGCCTCAAGTCTACCAATGAACTGACTGCTCGCGTCTTCAACAACTTTGGTATCTTTGGAAGCACTGATTTCCCAACAATCATGAGCCAAGCAGTGGCGAGCAGGAAGCAGTTGGACGAGGCTCTCGTCGCCACTCCAGGCCAACAATGGCGCAACGTCAAGTTCTTCATTGATGGTATTCTGCCTTCTTCCTCCGAGTCCAGCTGGCTCCTCAACCCCTACCTCATCAAAGATTCCAAGGGCAACTGGGTCCCAGGCAACCACGTCGGTCTTCCCAACACCAACCAAACCGAGCTCCAGAAACTCCTTACTTTGACTCTGGACGCCGGAATGGGTCTCCACGTCCACGCCAGTGGTGACAGGGCCGTCCGAACCATCCTCGACGTCGCTACCTCGATGAACAGAACCTTTGCCCCCCACGACATCGGCATTGCCCACGCCGAGCTCGTCTCAGCTGAAGACCGCAACCGCTTCCAAGACCTCGGTATCCCCGTCATCGCCTCATACCAGTGGGCCCAGAAGGCCACCTACTGGGCCGGCGACAACTCCCTCGTCCTCGGAACCGACCGCCTGGCCGTCGCCCAATCCACCGGTCTCCTCAACAACGCTGGCGCCCTCGTCGCATACGGTTCTGACTGGCCCGTTGACCCTCTCGACCCCTTCCTCGCTCTCGCCATCGGCGTCACCCGTGCCGGTGACCCCCAGAACAAGAACGCCCACGCTAGCTTTGGTCCCCAGTTCGTCGGCCGTCTCGATCAGCAGCCTTCTCTTTCTCGCGAGGCCGCGCTCAGGGGAATGACTACTGCCGCTGCCACCTACCTGAACAGCTCCGCCAGCATCGGATCGCTCGAGCCCGGCAAGTTCGCTGATCTCCTCATTCTCGACAAGGACTACTTCGATACCGCTGCTGTGCCCGACGATGCGCTCTCCAGGAACAAAGTTCTCATGACCATGGTCGGTGGCCGTGCTGTCTTTGCTGATGAGTCTGCTACTTTCCTGCCCAGCGCGTGGCAGGCTGAGTCTAAGAAGCTTGATAGCAACCCTGTTGTTCAGCGCATGAAGCCTGGTAACATTCTTACCCGCGCTGTTACTGGTCGCGCTTGTGGTTCGCATGTTGGACACCAGCACTAGATGGGGTTTTTCTTCGTTGCTGTTCACGATTGCGACTCTGTAATGGCCTAACTTTCGCTTTTTTTTTGGATTTTCCTATCTTTTAGATTTTTAGGTGCTCTTTTGCGGGCGTTTTGATAGATAATGTCTCTGTCGGCGTTTTATAAGAAAATGAAGTATTCCATGACTGATAATTGTTCTAATATGCGTGTTCGCGGATTATGTGATGTCTGTTTTAACACCCCTCTTTGATGCCTATTCCGCTTCTTTCGCTCGAGCACGTTTTTTCTTGATCAGCGCGGTTCTACTGTTGTCAACCCAAACTAGAATGCATGCATCTACTCTACCTGTGGGGATAGTAGCTCCATCGTTACGTATAGATAGGTTTCAACAGTTAATGTTAGCGTGCTGTAATAGTAAGGATAACCCTGCTGACACTCTTTCTAGGCATTTACGTCGCTATGAACCTGAAACTATCGTTGTTTTTATCGTCTTGGTTTTCAACACCCACCGCAGTTTGTTTGAAAAGGTACTTCGCGGGTTTCTCGTGGCTCTGGGTTTCCTTGCAAGGGGCGTCATTTGCTGCCAAATGTCCATAATCGTTGATTACAGACAGGAAGACTTGATGCGAGTCGCAAATCTATCCGCGATACAAGCCAAGCTCGAAGAGCAAATCGGTGTCATTGTTGGTTCTTTTCAGTGCCTGAAGAGACCCGTATATGAATGGCTGAAGAGGCACGGGCTGCTTGGAGATGAACAGAACATGGCGCGAGGCTTTGTTGGGGACTCGAGTTTCCAAGTTGACGAAGATGATGTCGGTGATACGAGTAAATTGCGAGCCCAGAAGGTGAAAGGATATCGGTGATGAACAAATGCTGTGGCTGGTGGAATGGCTATGGTACTGGGCTTGAAGAGTTTGACTTCGATGCTACTTCATGATCACAGAAGATGCATCCCATTGTATGGTATGAATCTTAGCATGTCACCTTATGACAGATTTCATGAAACGTAGCAAGGCGTTTTGGGGTAATCTGCATGAGGCGATCTACACAGTAAGTAGATGGACTAGCAAAGAATTTACGGCCATATCTCGGCGATATTCGCGCGAAACGTGGATCAAGGTCGGGGTATTAGCTAATGAGTTCTATCTACACTGCATCACAAATCATCATTTGTATGTAATACACAAACAACTCTAGTTACGGTATTAGTGTGTGTTGCCGGCTATTCGAGCATTCATGCTCTACATGTACAGCATACTCTGTGAAATGTCGACCTATCTCGGTATTCCTCTCACGCCTACACGTGGCTACGCTGTTGCACGGCAAAAGGCTCCACAGCCAGCCATGGAAAGTCAAACCTTACTAGGCCTCACGATCCGATGCGGCTGCCGCAGCGGGATCTGGGCTAGCGACATTGAAAAGTGGGACGGCCACGCGCGCTATGAATCTGGGGTGCATTGATGACGGTTCTTCCTTCTGAGAGTCTTTTAACGCGTCCATGCTTTCCGCGAAGCTTTTCTTCCTTGCGTCTTCCTCGTGGCTTGGCTCTCCTGCTTCCTGACTTCTCTTGGAACTTGCTGCGTCTCATTTGTACAGGCTTTTGCACCCGGATGCTAGTCGTTTGAGCCTGTGTTTCAGTCGTTGTTGTCGTCTTCGTTGTCCTCGCCGCCGCCTCCGCTTTCGCCGCACAGGTACTCCTCACGTGAAATTACTTTTCGCCTCCACGATGCCCATATGGGATCCCCTCGTCCCAGCTGAGCGGGCTATTCAGCGCGGTCTGGCGCGTCTTCCGACAGCCGTGAGCCATTGGTTCGGGTATCGACCACAGACCTTACCACCATCCCGCACGTGGCTTGTCTGCTTGTGGGGATTCATCGGCGCTTTTTGCGGACTCAGTACCATCTTGGCTATTTTCGGACATACAGACTACTTCAGAAGCCGTGCTGTACCACCTATTATCGCTTCATTTGTAAGTCCTGCTTCAATATCTTGTCGCGTGCAGTCCAGGGTTGCAGTGAGAAAATGAGGAAGAGATGGAATTCAGAACATGGAATTGGACACTGGAACACGATTCGCAAAGTATTGTAAACTGACAATATTCTCCAAAAGGGTGCCTCAGCAATTCTCTGCTACGGCGCCATTGATGTGCCTCTTGCTCAGCCACGTTCCCTGGTCTTTGGCCACTTTTTCAGCGGCCTAATTGGCGTCATCATCGCCACAATTTTCCAGTTTGATCTCGAATCCGAGCCTTTCCCTCGTCTCCAATGGCTCGCAGCTTCACTCGCAACAGCCATTGCCTTGGTCATCATGCATCTCACAAAAACAACCCATCCGCCTGCAGGCGCAACAGCACTGCTTCCCTGCATCGACCCGCACATCTGGGCTCTGAGGTGGTACTACCTACCCGTGTTGCTACTAAGCTCGACTATAGTGCTGGTGAGTGCGGTGCTTTTGATGAACGTGCAGAGGCAGTATCCAAAGTTCTGGGTTGCGCAGATTCCACCAGCTGCGGAAAAGAAGGAAAAGAGCGTGGTCGAGAAGAAGACGAATGCGTTGAATGAGGGCTCGGAGGCTGATAGTGCGCGGGATACACTGCAAGATATGGAAAGAGGACCTTTGTGATTCATTAACTATCGTGAGTATATGACGTTTCTCGTATCTAAGTATATGACAATCTCCGTCTCGTGCTTCTATGCATTGAGCAGCAGGTGCTGTCAGTCCAATGTAAATATTAATGGGAAAAGCGAACAACATTGCCGCACAGTTGCGACAAAGAAAAAAATCAACTCATTACACGTCAGCATCATTACTCTCATTATCGTTTTCGTCGTCAACGCCAAAACATAACCGAAATCTTTCAACTCACTTAAACCTGTTGCATATGAATCGTCTTTGCAATACTCGGCACGCCCTTTTCACTAACAGCAAAAAGATACCACATGCCTGGTAGCATAACGCCCTGATCATTCAAGATAGGTAGTGTAACCTTGCCACCATCGACCTTTGGCTCGAGCGGAACACGCCTCTGATCCGTATTGATACTATGCGTCACACTTCCAATCCGAATCAACGAAAAGGAAACATCCTTGGCACTTCCCTTCATCGTGACTTCCAGCCGCCCACCCGGCGCAATCTTCGTCGAAGCAACATTCTCGATAACCGGTCTCGGCGCACCAGTAGTAAGGTACGGCGGTGTAAAGATCTGGCCGTTAGGATGATCAACCGTATTGCGACACGGCTCCGACACTCTTCCTGAGCCGTCATCCCAGCAGAGTCCACCACCACCCGTAAACACCGTTCCGTCCGGCAGCAAAATCGCTACAGAATGGTAGTTTCTCGGCACGACTTCAGGCGATAATTCGGTGAAGGTACGTGTTGCCGGATCAAATAATTCCGGATTGAAAACAGGTTCCAAGTCTGTGAAGCCTTCGGCGACACCTTGACCCCCAGTGACCAGTATCTTTCCATCAGGCAGCACAACCACGTTTGCAAAAACACGCGCATGCTTCATATCCGGTAGTCGCTGTACTTTAGCGGGCGCACCCACCTTGTCGATTTCTATCATATGCGCAACGCGCAGACCGGGCGCTTTGTAGTAGTACTGTGCTCCTCCGGCCGTGAAGATCTTGCCGACGTCGTACATGACGTTCACACCGCACATTGTGTCGTTGACGGGATTGCGTATGCCGGCGGAACGGACGTCCCCCTTTCCATCGGTGTAGTACCAGTTCATTGCTTTGCTGGGGCCGGCCTGGAAGACAGAGCCGTTGCGCCAGGGGAAGAGCCATGCGTGGTTGTCTTCGCGGTAGACGCCTTCGTGGTCGGTAGTCAACATCGGTTTAACGGCTGCTCCAGGGAGAAGTTTCCAAGAGTTTGCTTTGGCATCGTAGAGTTCGCCGGCTTTGCCGCCGACGGGGCCGCTCCAGGAGCCGCCGATTGCGAAGATGTTGCCGGTGGAGAGGATGGTGCTGGCATGATAGCCGCGCGGGATGTTCATGTTGGGTCCGGGGACGAATTTGTTGGTGAAGGGCATGTAGATGCTAGTTTTTTCGGCGTTGGCGCCGCCGCTCACGACGAGGCGGCCGTCGCCGAGGGAGCTGATGCCGGGACAGAACATGTCGTGCTTTGTTTCTGATACTTCGCGTTTAGAGACGGTGCCGTTGATTAGGTTGTACTCTGCGAATTGCGTGATGCCTCGTTGGCCGCCGAAGGAGTTGGGGGAGAAGGCGGAGAAGACTAGCATTCGGGTTGGTGACGGGTACTCGGGGACGATGTATGCGGCTACGGGGATGATGGGAAAATTTATGACCGGACTCCATGATCCTAGGGCGTCTTTGTTGTCCTGAGGTGGTGGAGTGGTTGATTTCGCAGTACCTGATTTCGCAGCGGCATTCGATTGCGCGGTTGTGGCGCAGATGAAACATGATAGTAGTACTGCTGTTGTGCGAAGAGAAGAAAGCATTGCGAATATGGAAAGCCGCTGCTATTCACCAAAAAATTCACAAGAAAAAACAAGCCCAGGCAGCTGACTGCAAGGTAAAGAAACTGGGATGAACAAGGCTGAGATAAACCTGGTTTACTCAATTTGACGCGTAGCACCCTTTGCTTTATACTCTTCGGAGAACATTGTGAAAAAGAAAGGAAAGGAAGGGGTCATAGTGTAGCACTCAACAACTGCCAACCTCCTTATTTCCACTGTCGTTGCATGAGCACTAAATCGTGCCATTGTATGGCCAACCTAGTTCCAAAAGCAAGAAATCGGGTTTGAAAATCAAGGAAACAACATGCGTATCTTCTTTTTGATTTATCAGTGTTAGGAGAACATTAGCTGACTTGTTAAAAAAAAGTAAGATATCTGGTTTATGCACAGGATTCCAGAAGCTGGGACTGTATGCCGGCACGATACTGTTCGCGTTCCCAACGGTACAGATTGCACCTATGGTATCTTTCTAGAAATTTCCACACGTCAGATATGTGGTAGGTACTATGTAGAAGATCACGGGTCGTCATTGGAGATGCGATGATGCGATATGCATGCAAACAAGGAAGACTGAGCAGTAGGATAAAGCTCATCAGTCTTGAGAGGACCACTGATCACCCATGCGACTTGGTCCAAGCGTAGTGCGTGGATAGTGGATGGATTTCCAGTTGCAACTCTATACTAAAGCGAATTCCGTGGCCCTTTGAGGCATCTGTGTTTGTGAAGGATGCAAGAGGGTGGAGGCAGTGAATCACAAGCATGTATGCGCCTGTTTTTCTTAGACGAGGATAGAGAGATAAGAAACGTTGTCATATAGATTGAAGCTTGAGACCGGCTAGTTGAAACTAGTAAAGAAGTAGTAAATGCTTCATGAGTGAGCAGAAATGCTGCATTAACAGCATATGGGGCTATCTTAGTTTTCCATATCAAGAACCCCTATTTAAGAGAAATGAAGTCATTTGTTTGCGTTTACTCATTCTTTCCCTTTTTCGCCTCATTCAATGGCGGCTTCGGTGACTGAAAATAGCTTTAAATAATTGAAGTGACGAGATAAAAATCGACATTCGGCGAGAAAGGCTCTGAGAGTTTAGTGAGTAGCTGCTGCTGGTGGTACGCCTAGACAAAACATAAGCACGCTCACGACAAATAGTTACATGAACTTTACTATCACGTATTGAGGCAATAATCTGTATCGGTGTGATCAAAAACACGTGATCCAGAACCGTTGTAAATATTCGCCACAAGAATCTTATTGAGGCTTATTATTGGTTCTCTGTGCTGGACGGCTATCTAGACGTTGTAAGTCTAGCGGCACTGCGTAATATGATAGTTTCAGCGCAATATTCGAGAGTCGGGTACGTATGCTCCTTTGTCTTAATCTACACCTACCCAGAAATGACGTATTTGTAGATGCATATTGTTTTTCTAACTAATGCTGGCATGTAATCTATTAATCATCTTTGCTGGATGCGAGCTTCTCGTGCCTGTTGACTGTAAGATGTGTCAACAAAGAGCCTTACGAGAAATACGCAGGTTTCGACTGTTTCAACAACCGGCTTTACGAAAATACGCAGGTCCTGAAGGCGCAGCGCCATAGGATCAAGCCATCTGGACTAAGGCCCCGCTTATTTGTGGCTGTGAGAATGGTCTTTTCCCTGCGACAAACTGACAGCCAATCACGTCCATATTTCCCCGACCCCCCGTGTCATTGTGCATGCGCGTCGCTCATGCCCGCATTACAAGCTTCTCATTCTTGTAGTTCCAGGAGATTGCCGATCGCAACAGTCTCTCCTTATCTTTCCTACCCTCCTGTTATACTTGTTTTGTCGCTCTTTCATGATACACCTTTCCCTACCCCTGTAGTTACGCCATGTCGAGTTCAAAGGGCCCCGCCCAGGGCAATGACGCTACTACTCGCGATACAGCCCCACCATCACAGCAACCATAGTGAGTATCGCCAGTTTTAAAAGGAACTCATAATTTATGCTGACGTTGTTGAAAGCGAACCTTCAAGCTCACAGGAAAATGCCGACAATGCACACATCAGCAACATAACGTCACCAACCGTTGAGGAGCCTCCCCCTGCATACAGCGAATTTCCAGGCCAAGTCGAAAACGAAGAGCTGGGGACAAACGCCGTTGTAGCGGATGATGGACGTGTGAATATTCGAATAGACCAAAAGAGCCACACCCTTTCGCAACTAATTCTTCCGCAAATCCAACGTCAGCTTACGCATGCGCAAGAAGACCCTGAGCCTCCTCCGCCTTACATTCCAGAGTTTCTTGGCGGAGCGCCAGGCCAACAGCCACCACCTCCACTCAACCTCGTCATACAGGTCGTGGGGTCGCGAGGCGATGTTCAGCCCTTTGTTGCTCTTGGCAAGGTACTCAAGGAGACGTATGGTCACCGAGTACGACTAGCAACACATCCAACGTTCAAGGATTTTGTAGCCGAAAATGGACTCGAGTTTTTCAGTATCGGCGGTGACCCGGCTGAGCTCATGGCCTTCATGGTGAAGAATCCGGGTTTGATGCCAGGCTTTGATACGTTGCGTAGCGGTGATATTGGCAAGAGAAGAAGAGGCATCGCAGAGATTCTCAGTGGAACATGGAGATCCTGCATAGAGACTGGCAATGGTCTTGGTGTGGATCCTCTTCAGCAAACAGTGGAAGAGTGGATGGGCATAGAAGAACAGCTACCAGAGCAGCTTCGAAAACCGTTTGTTGCTGATGCCATCATTGCGAATCCCCCAAGCTTCGGGCACATACATTGCGCTGAAAAGCTGGGGATCCCACTACATATGATGTTCACGTAAGTTTGATGACAGGACCATGATGTGCATATACTGAATTTGAAACAGCATGCCGTGGTCACCTACACAGCAGTTCCCACATCCACTCGCAAACATCCAATCTACGAATGCGGACGCTACAATTACGAATTACATGTCATACATCATGGTTGACGTGCTGACCTGGCAAGGTCTCGGAGATATCATCAACAGATTTCGCAAAGATAGTCTTCGCCTGGATCCAATCAGCGGTGTCTGGGCGCCAGCCATGCTCGCAAGACTCAGAATTCCCTTTACGTACTGCTGGTCACCAGCACTGATTCCAAAACCAAGAGACTGGAATCACCACATCTCCGTCGCAGGCTTCTACTTTCTCAACCTTGCTTCCAACTACACGCCAGACCCGGATCTTGCATCGTTCCTGGGCGCAGGAGAGCCTCCTGTCTATATCGGATTTGGTTCAATCGTAGTGGATGACCCAAATGCCATGACCAAGATGATTTTCGACGCCGTCAAGATTACTGGAAAACGAGCACTAGTGTCTAAGGGCTGGGGTGGGCTTGGAGCTGACGATATTGGAAAGCCTGATGGTGTTTTCATGCTTGGAAACTGCCCCCATGATTGGTTATTCGAACGCGTCTCGGCTGTTGTACACCATGGCGGTGCTGGTACCACAGCAGCTGGCATTGCTACCGGAAAACCTACAGTTGTTGTACCCTTTTTCGGAGACCAACCCTTTTGGGGAGCCATGGTAGCACGTGCCGGTGCTGGGCCTGACCCCATTCCCTACAAGGACCTCACTGCAGAGAAACTCGCAGGAGCTATCATGGAGGCGCTGAAGCCGGAAACACTCGACCGGGCGCAGGAACTTTGCGACAAGATCAAGCAAGAGAATGGAACTCAGAGAGGCGCTCAATCTTTTCATCAGATGCTCAATTATGATGAACTGCGATGCGCAGTCAAGAAAAGCCAGCCCGCTGTATGGAGAGTCAAACGCACAGAAGTCAAGTTGAGCGCCCTGGCAGCTACGGTACTGGCGCAAGAAGGTGAAATCAATTTCTCCGAGATGAAACTGTAAGTCCTTTTTCGGTTCAGCAATTTCCTTGATTAATAGTCCTAGCTTCCGTCCTCGTGAATACGTTCCGGATGAAGGTCCTTGGGACCCAATTACTGGTGCTGCGGGAGCTTTGATGGGAACGGCAACTTCAATGATGATGGGTGTTGCCGACATGCCTATCCAGACCCTTAAACTTCTGCATATACACCCCGACGGCAGGTCTAAGAAGGGTAAACAAAAAGCAACAGGAGGTGAATCCACTTCTCAAAGCAATGGGAGTGGCAGTGGAAGCGTGACAAGAAGTGTGGCAGCTGAGACTGAACGTCCGAGTCGAAGCGGAAACACGACGCCTACAGTAGCTGATGCCGCTGCCGAGCTGGCGAGGATTCAAGCCAGCAACCCGGCAGTCAAAAGCCCAGATTCTCCCGGTACGCCTTCACATAGATCTGATTTTATGTCTCAAGCATTTTCTGAATCTACTCAAGGTTCGCGTTCGCGCTCTCGAGAGCCTACCCGCTCCGACTCGGGATCTCGCTCCGTCACTGCTTATAGTAGCGGGCAACGACCTGGAATAACGGAAAATATTGAGTCTACTGTAGACACTGGAAGGGGGTTGGCACGCATTATAAGTGCTGGGGTCAAGTCACCTATGGACTTTTCATTGAACGTTGCCAAGGGGCTCCATAACGTACCAAAACTTTATGGAGCAGATGTTCGGCAGGTTGACAAGGTCTCTGACTTTCAAAGCGGCATGCGCACAGCTGCTAAGGTATGGAAAATACGAAATTGATCGTTTGGGCTTTGCTGACGTCGAAACAGGAGTTTGGATATGGGTTGTATGACGGCATCACAGGTCTCGTAACCGATCCATACAAAGGCGCCAAGAAGGAAGGCGGTATCGGCTTCGTCAAAGGGGTTGGTCAGGGTATCATGAGCCTGCCATTCCGTGTCATGAGCGGTGCATGGGCAGTACCTGGTTACGCAATGAAGGGCCTTTATCAGGAAGTGGTCAAGAACAAGGGACAGAATGTGCAAAACTATATCATCGCTGCACGGATTGCACAGGGCTACGAGGAAGCCTCAACAATCTCTCAGAAGGAGCGAGATGAAATCATCGCAACATGGAAGGGTATGAAGGGCAACATCAAGAAGAAGAGAAACGTTGGTGCTGAGCAAATGGACTCACTGCATTCGCTCGTACAGCAAAAGAGAGACCGGAAGAATGAGCGGACGGCAAGGCTCACCTCACATGCCAATGCTACCGATGGTCAGCCTCTTATTCAAAGTAATCTGGCTCAGCAAGATAGTCTCCTGAGCCAGTATCCTGTTCCGCCTAGAAGGCATGATGTTGAACCCGAAATTCGGTCTACAATTCCCAGTTGGCGACAACAGGAAGCTGAGAGAACACGCGCTCTCCAGCGACAGGGCACGCCTACTACCGGAAACCAGACAAGAGCCCCGCCTCAGCAGACGCAAGCCGAACTCGAGGCGCAACTCAAGGCCGAAGAGGAAGAAGACCAGCGTGAACTAGAACGAGCAATCGCAGCCTCGGTCGCCGAAGCATCTCGCGGCAACCCCGAAGAAGACCAGTTGATCGCATCAGCCATCCGCGCCTCAATTGCCGAACTTGAGCGAACCGATGCATGCACTAATCCCACCCAACAAGAAGAAGAGGAAGCAATCCGCCGCGCCATGGCCGCCAGCATGTCGGAAGCCGGCAAAAAGGACGTCACAGAAGAAGAGCAAAAGATGTTCGAAGAGACATTACGTCACAGTCTTCTCGAGACAAGATTGCCCCGCAAGCACGGCAGCGACTCGGAGTGTGATTCTGACGGTGACGAGACTGAAGAAGACGAAGACTACCAGCGCATCATCGCAGAGTCAAAAGAGCTCGCCCATCTCCATGCTAACTACCCAGAAGACTACGCTCATACCGCGCACCTCGCACAACTAGCAAAGCAGCAAACGGGTGTCGTGGGTGGCATTGACACCCCCATAGATGGCCAAAGTACCCGCTTGGGCAGTACAAGGACAGGTAAAACTGATCGTACTTCTCACATTCCCGCCGAGAACGAAGACGAGGAAATGCAACGCGTTCTGCGCGAAAGCGAGCAGGCTGAACAGGAGCGCGCGGAGAACGCAGCGAAGCAAAGGACAGAAGAAGAAGTCGTGCTCGAGTACGTGCGCAAGCAGAGTTTACTCGAGGAGGAGCATCGCCGACGGATGCTGGAAAGAGGAGCAAACCCCGGGTCGCAAGCGTAGTTGGTTTGTACCAGGGAATTCCGACACGTAGCCCAGAATTTGAAGTCAGGGGGAAGGAAGAGGATTCTTAGGAAAGGCCATGGATGAAGACGATGTTCTTGTAATGATACCCTAATGCCACAATTCTATCTCTCTCTCTCTCTCTCTCTATACATATATATATATACAATCTACCCAGGCGCGGACCCCAACCCGGTCAAAATCCTCAACCCCCAAGCCCACCACCCTTCCCTCTCCCCCAACACCCCATCCAACTCCTGTAACCTCCCCTCCACAAACTCAACCTGCCGCTCAAACTCCGCCACCACATCCTCTACATCCTCGACTTTGCCTCTGAGGGCACTAATCTCATACTCAAGTTTATCCCTCACATTCTCCAGTTCCCGCAGGCTGGTAGTAAGTAAAGCACGGTTGTTAGTAACCATAGCATGCGTATCCTCGCGAAGCGAATGATACGTATCGAGTCTGGGATAGTAAATTGATTCCAGCGTCTCGATATCCGCGTCTACAGATTGCGACAGGGCGATTATCTCAGCGACACGGGAATTGACCCAGTCCTGGTCTTTTTTCGAGACTTGGGCGAGGGTGTGGTGCAGGCGTTTGAGTTGGGTGGAGTGCATGTTTTGGAGGGCAGAGCGGGCGGTTAGGGAGGTGGCGGATGAAGGGTTGAAGTCTTCTGTGGCTAGGGCTTCTTCTTCTTCGTCTTCTTCTTCTTCTTCTTCTTCTTCGGAGGGGGTGCTGGTGCTGGGGTTGATGGGAGGCCAGCGGAGGATGGATTCTTCGGCTGTGCTGAAGGAGAGGTGGCGGGGCCACCATTCGTTGTGGCGGGGTGGGCGGACAAGGCCGAATTGGGAGCCGGATTGGGTGCGGCGGAGGAGAGGGGGGATGGTGTTGGCTTCGGAGACGGGGAGGCAGGTGAGATCGATGCCGTGATAGGTGGAGCCGGCGAGGGAACTTGCTACTGTGGGAGGCTGTTCGGGCTGCTCGGACGTGTCGCTTTCGACTATTGAAGTGCGTAAGGCTGAGGCGTGACGGCTACTGACTGATCTGTGGTTATGGAGGGAGGTGGCGGATTCACCTGGTGTCTCAGTTAGGACTTTGGCAAAGGCGGGTTCTTCGCCAGCCATGTTCTGGGGTGATATGATTGAATATGGGTCGTCTGAATGACTCTCGTACTCGATGGATGTGCGAGAATCTGTGTACTGTAGCGGCACACTACCACTTTTGGTGCGATGTAGCCCATGTCGTCCGTGTTCATCTCGGGAAAGCTTGGTGGCATGGGTGCGGAGGCCAACAGCATTTTTGATGTGGTGAAAACCGCCAGACTCTAGCTTGGCCTTGATGGCAGCTCGCTTCGAAGAAGGGTCTTTGAAATACTCCTTCTCTAGGCCCTCTGGAGTAAATACTTCTGCCTTTTTTGTTTCCGAGGAGCCAGTGTCACGTTTTGTTATGCCATGATGATCTGTTGTTGATTCTTGACGGACGGGTTTGGGCGCGTGTTGATCGTGCTTGTCTGGCGAGCTTGACCGTGATTCTCCGCCAGGAAGTCGATCAAACATGCTGTCGCCGGATGTTGTTTTCTTGGGCTTTCCATGCCACAGCCACTTTGCATGCTCACCTCGGACTAGCTCAACGAATTGATCGATATCCACCGTCTCAACTTCAGCAATGCCATCTTTTTGGCCAGCACCAACAATGCCCATGACCATCTCGCCACCCTTGCCTCCTAGCTCGGCAACAGTAGATTTGAATGCTCGCGGAACAGCCCAGCCTTCTTTACGCGCTGCTTTTGCAGACGACCTCCGAAGCTGCTCAAGAGTCTGCCGATCAAGACGGCGGGTTCTAGGTAAGTGATGAGACTTTTGAAAATGTGCAATGCCGCGCTTAGTAGCGTCAATATCGAAAACATCTTTTGCTACTGCAGCATTGCAGGCACTCAGTCTATTACGAGCGCCCATCAACATGCCTAGCAAAGCAGCGACGGTTGTTGGACCAAGGATGCCATCATGAGGCTCTACAGTGTAGTACTCTGATCCAAAGTCTATCCACCAGTCATTGATTGCTTTTTCCGTCAAATCGCAGAGCAGCCCGTCGGCATACTCTGGCTCGAGCTTTCCAAACAAAACAAGTGCTATTTGACAGAGCTTGACCAACTCAATGACGGAAGCATTAAATGGAATGCGATCACTTGTGCGATACAGCTGCTGAAACTTTGCTTGGGTAGCACCACTAGGGGGCGTGAGCTTGATACCCAGGCGACCAGAACATCCTAATCTCTTAAGGTTTTCATTAACAACAAAGGCTTCGCGGTACTTTTTCACGTCGCCTCCAGGGATGGGAATAACAGTCAGGGAAGAGGGGAATCCGCTGAGATTGGTGATCATGAGGGTGCCGTAGGGTGTTTCCTTTCTCCGGGCATAGCAGTCGGTGAGAGACTTGAAGTACAAGCGCATCTGGGGGGACCACTCATCCTCGTTACTGGGTACGCTTATGATGGTAGCCAAGACAGAGTCGTTGGGATTTCCCGTATAGGTGGTGATGAGATAAGTGGGGTGGGTGCGGGAGCAGGCCCATTGCTCGACCAGGTAGACCTCGTAGCCCTCGATCCTTTGGCGGCGGGCAAGGACGTGACATGCCGTGGCAGGGTCCTCTTCAAGGTAGCGAGCAGCCACCAAGTCGGTCAAGACGAAGCGCTGATGGGCCGGAGGTGAAGCAGGCGACCGGGCCATGGCTTGTTCCGGCAGCATGTCAGCGATGGGAGACTTGAAGACTGCTGGCTGAGGACGCGACTGTGCTGAGCTCGTGTGTTGGATTGACGTAGTCTGCAGGGGCGGCATCTGCCTCCGAAGCTCTTTCTCGGTGTGCACCCGCGATGGGGGCACTGGCAGGGGAGAGTCCATTTTTAGGGCGATTTCAGGTGTGATTTGGCCGACGAACTACCAGGTGCTGCGGGTGCGAGCTCGTCATGGTAAAGGGAGGCGCAAGGTCCCGCCGATGGCCGAGGTGGAAGAGAGGGTACAGGACGTGTCCGAGGACCCTGTGAGCATGATCCTACGTGCAGTCTGTAGTTGTTGTTTTGTATTGGGATATCGCAAAAGACCCTGAAACGCAGCGAGGCTGGTGTACATATATGGATCCTACTTCGGGGAGAGTTGATGATTAGAGCCATGGATGCGCGTGCGGAGGTCGGCCCTGTTCCCTCCCCAGACGTCATGCGGCGAGCGCGACACCACCGGCCCATGCCTCAATCACCGCAACGGCCATGGACAGTACTGAAGAGTCCCTCTGGCCAGACCGACGCTCTCCACTCCGTTGCGACCACCGATTCATTGCCTCCAACGCCCATAGGCCATCTTAACCGCCATCGTTTGTCAACCCCAGCCCTATCAACACCATGGACGACCTCCGCGAGCAGGTGGAGCTGCTGGAGAAGAGCGCAAACCTCTCCGCCAGCATAGATCATGTGCAAAAGGCGATTGATATGCTCACTGCAGCTCGTGCAAAGATCGCAGCGGGTGAGTGCTCTTACGTCGCTTGTATAGCAGCACACGTACTAACTACAACACTCAACCAGACCCTACAACGGCGCCCTTGACACTCGCGAGACTCCAGGACCCCTTCAAGCAGTCCCTCGATACTGTACAGAAAGACCTCAAGCCCATATACTCGGGCCTGAACAAATACGGCAAGGCACTTGACAAGGTATGCTTATCCTTCACACTGGCCGTCACTATCTCCATGGCTGACAGCACCTCTCAGAAATTCAAAGACAAACCTCTCCCCTCTGCCGAAAATGACGCCCTATCGTCACATCCCTCGCTTATCAATCGTGCCATTGCCATGCACCTCCTCCGCGAGGGTCAATTCGACGTAGCCTCGACCTTTGTACAAGAAGCCAGCCGCCAGCCGCCACGCCCAGAGCCTACGCCCAACACACCAAACCCCCACATACGTGAGTCGTGGGAGAGAGATCTTGCAGAAGGTACCTTCAATTCAGAAGAGCTGCAGCAGAAGTTTGCAGAAATGTACCACATACTACACGAGCTGCGCGTTCAAAGAAATCTACAGCCAGCCATACAATGGGCCCGCCAACGCAGCGCCGAACTCGAGGGCCGGGGTAGCAATCTCGAATTCGAGCTCTGCCGTCTCCAATACATCTGTCTCTTCGACAGTCATAACCAACACAGCGACGCCATGGACACAGAAATCCCCAACGGTCCCCTCGATGCATGGGCCTACGCACATCGCGAATTCCCCCCCTTCTACAAGCGCTACGCCCGGGAAATCCGGCAATTCCTCGGCGCAACGGCCTTCTGGCCAAACATCCAAGACTCGCCCTACCGTCGCCTCTTCTACAACGAATCTGCCTGGGAAGAAGTCGCCCACTCCTTCAACCGCGAATTTTGCTCTCTCCTCGGCCTCAGCGCCGACTCGCCCCTCTTCATCGCCGCCACCGCCGGCGCCATCGCCCTTCCTTACCTCCTCAAAATGCAGTCCATCATGAAGGAGAAACGCACAGAGTGGACGACTCAAGACGAATTACCAGTCGAGATCCCGCTGCCCAGCCAGTACCATTTCCATAGCATCTTCGTATGCCCGGTTTCAAAAGAACAGTCAACAGATACGAATCCGCCTATGATGATGCCGTGTGGTCATGTTATTGCGCAGGAGTCGCTGGATAAACTCAGTAAGGGGTCGCGGTTCAAGTGTCCGTATTGTCCGAATGAGAGTCACCCTAGGGAGGCGAGGAAGGTCGTACTATAGTATGGGTATGGCGGCAAGTATCCCAAGATTCCTTCGTGAGGGATGAGATAGTGGGCACTTTGGTGTCTTGGGGTTGGATAGGGCTGTTTATGGCTTTGATGGATGTCGACGTCGCTGCTTGATGATGTCGAGCGTATGAATACCAATCATTTTTGTTCATTTATTGGTGAAATTGATTCGTTTGACGGGGAACGAAATGGAGTGCAAAGAACACTGGTTCTACACAAACAAGGTATGAGATTAAGTGACTAGGACAATAGGTCTTCTGTCGCGCCTAAACACCCTCATACAGGCCTATAAAGCCACTGACCCGGATGGAAAAAAACATCAAACTCAACTCCCCCAAACACTCCAATCGCAGCAAACAAATCAGACTCCCCCCTTAACCCCACATTCCCTCCCTCACTCCTAACATCCAACTCCTCATTCCCATCCCACTCACCCTCCTTAACCCCACTCCTCGTAAAGAAAACTTTGATATCCAACACCTTCCCCTCCTGCCCCCCCTGATACGCGGGCGGATTCTTCGGCACCTCAAACGTCATGCCAATCCCCACCGTATCCCCCGGTTTAAACGCAGTCGTAAAATCATTCCCACCCCACGCATCATTCACATACTTTCTGCCATCATCGCCATGGACACCTAAGCTGGCGCGTTCCCAGCCTGGGAGTCGGAATGTGGGGTACGGAGGGGCAACGAACCCGATTGCGATGCCGGCGTCTGCTTCAGAGAAGGAAGATGAGGCGCCGTGGCCTATGGATATGACTTTGAGCTCGAAGTAGAGGGTTCTGGGGTGATGTGTGATCAGAGGGGAGTCAGTGAGGGCGCTATAGAGGGGGAGGTTGGAGAGGATGCTTGAATCGCGGCAGGAGGGGTAGGTGCGGATGCGCCAGTGGCCTGCGGTTTGTTGAGGGAACAAGTCGCCGGCTAGGGAGGGGGGTTTGAGGAGGGCGAGGTGCGCGTTTTGGATTGCGGTGTAGGTGCTTGGGTGGAGGGCTTGCGGGGGCCATAAGGGATGCGCTTTTGTCCAGGCGAGGGCTCGGTCGCCTTCTTCGGCTGTGGCGTTTGCCGTGGGGGAACTGTCGTAGCCCATTGAGGGGGGAGGGGGGAGAAGTGCGGTATCGGGTATCACGGTCCAGTCGTGATATGGGGGTGGATCCCAGCTTGGAGGTGGTTGCTGGGGGTATGAAGGAGGTGGGCCTGGTGTGAGTGCGTAGCCTGAGGACTGATGACTTGGTGGAGGTCCTGGAGGTGCTGTGTATTCAGGCTTTGATGAAGAAGTCTGGTTTGGCGGGGGACCAGGAGGAGGCTGGTATTTTTCTGTTGATGGCTCTTGAGAATGTTGATAATAAGGATTGTTTGATTGTAGATTGTGCTGATCTGTTCCGTAAGATGGCTTTTCGTCGCCTTTCAACTTGTCTTTGAGTTTCTTGAACATGGTATAGGCAAAGGTGGCGTGGTAGTTGGGAAGTCCAAGACCGCCGCCGTGGTATTAGTCGTGACCCTTTTCTTTTAGTAAGAATGGAAGGAATGCTAGACTTAACTCGGTCTCTCAGATGTGAATGACTTGCAAAAGAAGACACCATTCAAACAAGGCGATCTGGTGATGATAAAGGGAAGTTGATTGGTGGTGGCTGTGCAAATGGCAGTCGTGGTTACCTTGGTGTCTTACCAAATACGTCATCGTGGCTTGGCGGTGCATTTCCTTCCTACTCAGGTCTCGGTGTTACACAGCATACAGTCTTTACTATAACAGGACTTAACTTACAAAGGCACACTTCACCATATTCCCCGCCGTATCTGCCCTCTAGATGATTTCACTGGCACATTAACGACTCAATCCCTCAACCAGTTATACGCCGCCGTCACACACGCATCAAGTCTACTGAGATCTTATAACTAAAGTTTGCAACATTACTGAGCCTGGACTATAGTACTACTACAAGCAAAGAGCCACCTGACGTATCATTACATGGCCATCCTCATCGAATCGTCACTGCCTTGCCACCCTTCTCATTCTCAATATTCTCATCAATGCACACTCCGATAATCTTATACCGGTCCATGACGTGGTCGCGACTAATCAGCAAATTCCCTGAACCGCCCGTCCAAATATACCCGTAATCGCGCATTTGGGCTGTGATTCCATGCGCAAACTCTTCTCTGACAAGGGCCCGTCCCGTAGGCCATAGTTTCTTTGGAATTGCGGGCTTGCTAGGCCTCAGATTCCTACAAGTGGCTGCATACGACCTGTAGGCTGTTACATTTCCCCCGAAACCTAGCAGATCAAACGTGTTCCCTACGACACCGACTTGCACCAGTCCACGGCCATCTTGAAGGGTAATACGGTCGTCGATATCACGATCCTCGCGTGTATCGCCTAAAGAGCTTCCTTCGATAACTGTAAGTGCCTCGAAAATCATTGCAAATGGAGCAATGATTGTACAACCGCAATTCACCCGCACTTCACAGGAGATCTTCTCTGTATTCTCATTCCATAGCCGAGATTCGAAACTGGTAACGTCGATCATGCGGTAGTTCACCGACATGTTGTGGCTTCGAAAAAATTGCGGCGATGGATTCTCCCAAGTGGTACCGCTGACGCATCGGTCTTCCCACGATGTGGGTTTCGCACATGGATCTGTCGTCCTCCAGTTCGGCCGTAGCTTACGAAGCAACCGTTTTCTGTATTCAACAAAGTCGCTGCTCGGATCCATGAGGCTTGCCAGTATGGTCGCGCATTGAACTAGTATCTTGCCAGTCTCATCCTTTACCACATTCCTAGGTTGATCGTTGGTTGCTATAAGCTCTTTGGAAATCCTGCCTTTCTTCAACTTCTTTCCACAATTACAGCCTCTGAATATGAAGCTGAAGCCCGTGGTTTCGGTGTTTGGAACCAGACGAATCTTCATGTACTTCTTCGGACTCCCTTTGACTCCAGTGATTGCGGCAGATTTTGCCCGACCCTTAGCTTTCAGCCTTCCTAGACAAATGACTCCAGCGAAGCAATCTGTTGTCGGACTGCCGCTGTAGTTTTCAACTACAGGAATCCAATCCCACTCTCCTCGCTCGCGGCTACTGATTGCTAGTTTGGTCCACGCCCGATCCGTCTTCATGGAAAGCTGCTTGAAGAAATTGAATGACATCTTCTCCATATCTTTTCCCGAAAGCTGTGCCTCGATCTCTTCACTGGTGAATAACCCACTGAAGATACCCAGGAGGCCTCGGAATATATCGTGCTCTTCCCCGCAATTTCGTGGGGTCAAGGAAATCGCTGAGAAGATATTTGCAACACCTTTTATGTTGTCATGCCACCAGTTTGGTCCTCCATTGATGATATCAGTCCTCGCGCTCTCAATGCCTTTGACTTGCTGACGGAGACTACGCAGCATCCACCCATCTTCTTCAATGACTCTCAGAACCGCGTCAATGGTTGCGTTGTTGACCCATCTGGACTCCCGGATCCACACTTGTAGCTTGAGTGCCGAATCCAGCGAATCCAGGGCAAGACCCATCCACGTATGGAGTTCGCCAATGCGCGATATCTTCTGGCGATCTATTGCCCACATGACAACATTCTTGCCAAGAATCATCTCTTGGAACGTCCATACCCGTGTAAAGTAGGGATTGCAGAACAGCGACTGAACGTGGTTGACACACGTGGCATAACAGTTTAGCACACCCATATCGATTGCGGCTGTCCTGACCGTCGTCTTTGGTATTTCAAACGCCCAGGTCTCATCTGCCCACTCCTGGAGTCGCGTTCTCTGATCCGGCATGAGACCCGGCGCACCCGCCGCGAGCGCCGATCCTTTCATATGCGACCGAACGTGATCGAGAAACTTGAGGTCATCCACAATCTGCTGCGGATCCCATACAACGGGCATATCAAGAAGGATATGACATCTTTCCGCGCTCTTGTAATACTCAAACATCCGGGACAACTCGATAGCCTGGTCTGCAGGTGAAGTCTGCTTGATGCATACGCAGTCTGCCCAAAGGTATTGAATATTTCCCGTTATCATCAGCCTCTTGATGTCCTCCATTTTTTTTTTCGCTATCTTTAGTACCCAGTCCACGCCTGTTATACCGCAATCCCATTCTTTTTTCTCCAGTTCACCCCAGGTATACGATATGATGTCGAAGCTTTCAATATACACGTCACTGGAATTGACGACGGAAAACTGCCCGTTGGTCTGGCAAAGCAGCCTTGTGGGAAGATACGGAGCCATAATGAAGAAATTTGATGCTCATGCAATTGCTGCTTCGGCGTCGGAAACAAATTACTGGTAAAAAAAAAGCATTAGGATCCAGTCGTTGCTGGACCCGAGGGCGGCGCGAGATTTCATACAGATTGCTGCCTTCCAGCCTCGTCGCCGAATTGCCATGGACGCGGCGCTTCTACATGTCTTGGTATCATCGTGGTTGCTTGCGAGTAGGGGCATGATTCGCGCGGCATGGTGACGGGCCGTGCGGGGCTGCATTATGAAGGAGCAAAGCTGGAAAGTAGACAAACCCCCTTCTTTGAGGACACAGGGCTAAGCGAGTTGAAGGGTGAAGATGGCATTGACGCGGCTGGCAAACCTCACGATTATGATGCTACTACAAGATGACTGGATACATCTTACGGTTGCACAATATACATGTAGCCTTGTATCACTCACACCACTATGAAGGCTGTGAGCATGTTTGGCGACGCTAGATTGCAGGACGTATGAATCGCGGGCAGGCTGATCCAAATTATGCAGAGGTTGACGATTCGGGTTGTGAGTTCCCACCCCTTGCCAGCTCCCCGCGTGACTTGAATCCTTACCAGGAACGCAAACTTTGGGGGCGAAGACGGCTTGGAGCGTTATCGGGGCGATAAATATATCAGGCTAGAGCCAATATTCTTTCATGAGGATATGGCGGACATAAGGCCGAAACATGCAATTTACAGGCGCTTAGGGGTGTGATTGGAGTTGTCTGCAGTGCCAAGATACACGGGCGCTAACGATAGGCAGATGTGTTTTGAGACTGAGTAAAAGGCTGGCGTGTGTCGATTCACTGCTTTTGGAACTGGGGAGGGACTGTGGTCCTTTTTCACCTGTATCAGGCATCTCTTTCAGTAAATTACAGCTTTGGGCATATACCAATCTTGAGTCACAGTCTTCCCAGTACTATACGTGAAAGCTGTCAGCATTCCATGAAGCAAAGGCCGATATGTTGGAAACTAATCGCTTATATGCTCTTCAGTTTTCCCTCCAACTCTGAAGAGCTACACGCGCTACCGTTGATTATAATCTTGAGCCTTTGAGTAAAAGATCGGTCGTTCACTCTATGATATACTAACCTGTCTCTTGCGAAGTAAGCGTACGCTACGACATATACACGTCCATACAAACCATTCACCATTATTTTTGTAGCGAATACAACTTTCCAGGCTTATTGGACAGGCTCTGCGTTGATGTGCCTACCTTGATGTGTATCCTACTACAACTTTGTCAAAATCTTGGTTCCAACATTAACTTCCAAATAAATTTCCATCAGAGACTACACATACCTGGGCATACACAGCCGTCACGTCTCCAATATAGTAACTTTCCTCGCGCCTGAGGTCGATTGAACGTTCTTATACAAGGGCCGACGAAGTACATAAGATACGGTATGGTGCCCCACATCGGTTGACCAAGGCACCCGTAGGACAAGGTAACCCGCCAAAAACTTCAATTGCCAGATTGAGCACCCGGAATGCTGGTGGATACTTCGATCAGCGGGCAGCATTCAGTTAGATGGAATATCTCGATTAATCGACAAAACTGGAGACTCTTGGTGTTTGACCAAGAGTAGCCTTATGCAGCATGAACAACTACACCACCATAAAGGTGTTATCAACGTTCAAATCATCACGTAGTGTAACTAAGCTGGGTGCATTAATTTTATATCGAACAACTTTTTCATGAGTCCTAAGATCGCTATCAAATGTGTACCTTGATGCTTATCCTGTAGTATCGTCCTACTAGCTATGACGGAGGGTACAACATCTTGTAGGTGGGGGCTCTCCATTTTGCCGACGGGGCAATACTCAAGGTGCGGAAAACCAACGTACAACATTCACCTACGAATGGTCATTGTTGGGTATTTATACTAAAACGCTGAACCCTCCTCTCTCCTCCCTCCCCCTCGCCACCACTACCACCGTTGCCTCCCATTCCATATTAACAAAACAACGTCATGGCGACAAACGGACACACCAATGGCGTCACCAACGATACTTCATCCACTTACTCGATCCCACGTGAAGCACGAAGCCTACTCGACAACGGAGTCTTGAAGAATCCACTCATTGCTCCCAACCTCCCTCAAGAAATTGAAGAATGCGCAAAGCCAATCAAATTCAAGGGCAACGATGCGCCTAGTTTAGCCATCAACTGGCGTTTCGCCGAAAGTATCTCTGCCTTGAAAGGCCTAGAAGCCGCCATGGTAAACGTCCTGCTAAGGAGAAAATACAATCTCGAGCCTCAAGAAGTCGAGATAGACACGTGAGTCTTGTGAGAGCCATCCATTCATACCACCACTGAACTCCCTAAAGCGACCACGCCCAACTCTTCTTCATGTCCGGCTTCCTCGCAGCCATCGATCCCGAAGGCGAAAACATAAACTTCATCAGCAAACCCCTATCAAAAAGCAACGCCGCATACGACAAGTACTTCAAAGACTGCGACAGACACGACATGCTGCGAAATGCATACCGTACTTCAGCCACAAACATCTATCGATGCAAGGATGGCCGCTACTTCCACACGCACGGCTCCATGAACCCAGATCACACACAAGACTATCTCGGTCTCCCGCACGACATAGACGTCGCAGCACTCGACGCACCATGGACGCCGTACGTCGAAAAAGTAGCACAGATAGACTCGCACGAGATGCAGCGCCTCGCATCCGACGTCTCCAAGCAAGCAGGCACCATATGCTGGACCACCGAGGAATTCAAAAACAGCGAGCACGGCAAAGCAAACGCGCACGTCGGCCTTTTCGAAATTCACAGCGTAAAGAATGCAAAGCAGCCGCCCTGCTGGTGGCCAGATAGCCCGGAAACGAGTCCGAACCGCCCGCTGGCCGGGCTCAAAGTAGTCGACCTGACGCGGATTATCGCTGCACCGGTTCTTACGAGCGGTCTGGCTGAGCTTGGTGCGTCCGTCATGCGGGTTACAGCTGAGCATCTAGCAGATATCTCGACGTTGCACGTTAGTCTGAATTGGGGGAAGTGGAATTCGCACCTCGATTTCCGACGCGAAGCAGATCGCGAGAAGTTGCGTGCGCTGGTGCGTGAAGCGGATGTCGTGGTCCAGGGATATCGGCCCGGTGTCCTGGATAAGTACGGGTTCTCGGTTGAGGGGTTGCTTGAGTTGACGAAGGAGCGGGAGAGAGGATTGATTGTTGTGCGGGAGAATTGCTATGGATGGTATGGGCCCTGGGCGTATCGGAGCGGGTGGCAGCAAGTTTCTGATGCGTGCTGTGGTGTTTCGATGGAGTTTGGGCGCGCGATGGGGAATGATGAGCCTGTTACGCCGATTTTCCCCAATAGCGATTTTTGCACTGGTGTTGCGGGCGTGATTGCTGTGCTGAATGCGGTGTTGAAGCGAGGTGCTGAGGGTGGGTCGTATCAAGTGGATGTAAGTTTTTTTCTTCGTTCCTACTATGCATAATTTTATGAGACTGATGGTTAAACAGGTCGCATTGAATTACTACTCCCAATGGCTTGTCAACAGCGTCGGCACGTACCCGAAAGATGTCTGGGAAGATGTCTGGACGCGGAATGGACGCCAGGTTTTCCGGCACTATCACAACATTCAGTATACGCTGATACATTATATGAAGATGATTCAGGCCAATTCGGGCACTATACTCTTCAACCCAGACTTTTTTGAAGTACGGCATTCAGATGCAATTGGAAAGGATATCAAGGTTGTCAAACCTATTGCTCAGTGGAAGCAGGACAAAGTGAAGTTGGGATTCAATGTAGGGGCAAGAGGAAATGGGGTGGATCAGCCGAGGTGGCCAAAGGACTTGATGACTGAGGTTGTAGCGTAGTGAGTCATCAACCTGGGAGGAATAGTGTGTGATTATGAATAGTTCGCATTTTTCTTTATGAACTCTTTTTTTGAGACAATTGATGGATTTCAAAGAAATAAAGCAACAACATGACAAGATGTCTTCGAGGAGTCTTGGAGAAAACGCAGTGACATAATGCTGCTATCTCATTTACACCTATCTCGCAATGACAATCACGACTTAGTTTCAAACCGATGATAAAATATACTCTTCAAACTAGCCTTCCTCAGTTTCATAACGATGACAACAAAGAGAAAAAAAAGATTTCAATGTTCCAAATCTTGACTCATACCATATAAATAACTCCCTTAACACTTACTTTACTACTTCCAAAACAATCCCTTCTTCAGCATCCCAACAATCTCTCGACACTTTCATCAAACCCCTAACCCCCAAACCGACCATGATCCCTTCCAAAATCTCCACAGAGCGCCTAACCCTCCTCCATCTCACAAACACGCACCCATCCCACCCCCATGTCCAGCTCTTCCATGAAAACTGGTCCAACCTCACCGCAACAGCATGGTCCCTTCGCGGCGCCACAAAATCGCTAGAAGAAAGCCGCGAGTGGATGATCGAATCACTAGACCGATTCGACAGCTACTTCTACGCCGTCTTCGCGCGTACACCACAGCATCCAGACAATGGCGAGAAGATCTGGACGATGCGGGACGTTCTAGATGAAAACTCCGGCACAAAAACAGAAGGAAAGGAAGAGAAGGAGGAGGAGGAGGAACTAGGAGTCCACATCGGGAGCGTAAGCCTGCGCCTCCAACCCTCCGGTCCCACCCTCCCTCCTCCTCCTCCCCCTCCCCGCCACACTGGCTCCCCCGATCCAGAAGACCAGAACGAAGCCGAAGAAGAACAAGACTTCCACCTGCGCGCTCTAGGCTACGCGTTCTTCCCTGCAGCGTGGGGGAGGGGTTACGGCACTGAGGCGAATCGCGGCTTACTCAATGCCTACTCTGCAGCTGTAGGACAGCAGAGTGGAGGGAAAGGGAGGGGTTACGTGGAGGCGGCGGTAGATGACGAGAACGCAGGGAGTCTAGCTCTGATACAGAAGTTAGGATTTGAACGAGTGGGGTGGAGGGAGAGTGAGAAGGTGTGGTTGAATGGAGGATGGAGGGAGGGATATTGGGTGTATGGGCTACACATCTAACCTATCCACATAGCCCCCATAAAGAGAGAGAATAGAGATTCGACAACAAAAGGGGATATGGATATATATCTACACTTTGGGGGGAAAATAAAATAAAATCTACCAATATAACAGAGAATAAAAGGGGGGGGGACGAGCTCTATTCAAGCACCCTACTCTCCCCATTCCCCACCTCCCTAAACCGCACATCCTCCACCTCACCCTCCCCACCAACCTCACGAATCGCATCCTCAACCCTCCACACTTTCCTGCGTAAAAACCAACTCACAAACCCTCCCCCC
The DNA here is from genome assembly GCF_000338995.1 of Bipolaris sorokiniana ND90Pr. Lineage (NCBI taxonomy): Eukaryota > Fungi > Ascomycota > Dothideomycetes > Pleosporales > Pleosporaceae > Bipolaris > Bipolaris sorokiniana. The sequence goes on along the minus strand of NW_006911910.1, from coordinate 811,882 downwards.
TTCTTAACCTCATCATGCGTGCCAACCCAATACTTGGCCTTGACCAGCCTTTGCGCCAGAACCCCGTTTTTCGCACCCAAGTTAAGTTGTTGGGCTGCAGAGATTGAAACGTCGTGAAGCCCGTGCAAAAACGCTAGCGTATGCAGCGCCGGTTCCGCAGTGGCAATGGGTTCGAGGGCGGTGTGAGGGATGCCGTGGGGCGTGTAGATGACGCATTCGGCGGCTTCGCTGGTGGCAGAAGAAGAAGGAGAAGAAGCAAAGTCTTGTTCGGCGCCGTCGCCATTGATGCTGAGTGTTGAGAGTCGTTTTCTGGGGGTGGAGCTGGAGAGGAAGGGGTGCGTGGAGAAGGTTATGAGGAGGGCGGAGTGGTAGAAGAGGGCGTCGTTGGGGGCCGTGAGGCGGGAGATGGAGAGCCAGGAGGGGAGGGGCGGGAGGCTGTAGTCGTGCCAGTCGGCGTTGGAGGGGAAGGTTGGGGTTGTGACTACGGTGCGGAAGTGGGACCAAGAGGATATGAGTTTGGCGGCTTGCTAGGTAGGGGATAGTTGTTAGCTTTTTGCATACGGCGTATAGAGAGAAAGTACGTACCTCTGTTGCGAAGACGGGGACGTCGCCGTGGACTTCGAGGAGGGTTTCTTTGTGGCAGTGATCGGTGAATTCATGGCTGATGGCTACGCAGTCCACATAACTCTCTTCGTCTTCTATTGCCTCTACTTTTCGCTTCCGGCTCTTGCCTGGCCTGAAGCCTCCGGCGAGAATCTCGACTTGCCGCGCTAGTTCCTCCACTTTGGAAATGCTCTTTACCGCGCTCTCCGTCGCGTGCCATTGCTGGCTAAACCACTTTGCGACATCGCTTTGCCCGCCCACGAACCAAGGATCGATCAGGATGTTGTAGTATATGCGGGCGCCATGTTTGACTGCGTTGGCCGGACGGGGTATTTGAAGGAGCCAGGAGGTATCGGCATTGAGGTGGTGGAGGATTGGGCGGCGCGTTGCAAGAGCGCGAACAACGGCGTCGCGGATCTCCAGGTGTAGTTGCGCCGAGGGCTCGTCCATCATATAGAAGATCTTTTCTTCTTTCTTAGGAATATTTGCGCACAAACAATTTCAATGCGCCGGCGTTTGCGCACATTCAAGGCGGCATTGCGCGTAGACAAGGCTGTTAGAGATAGAGGTGGGAGGCTGGGGAAACGCTGTCCACGCGAGTGGTCCATGACGCGCGCACGGGTAGAGAGACGTCGACACCCACAAAGGAGAAGCTAGAAACACAACATCTTAGGTTACAGCTTTAAGATAGCTGTCTTTGCTTTCATCTTTTAGACTAACACGACTTAAGTTTGGGTCTTCGATTTGCCATCCATACTGTAATAACAAATGTATTGCACGAACGCTTCATATCTGAAATCAACCAAGGACGTTGATAAAGCTCAAAAACACATGGAATATCTAAACCTGTCACAACGAACAAGAGCGCAACGCACTATCAAACCAATATACAATCCAGGACGCCTGCAAATGGGTTTAGGAAAAAGATGAACTTGATATATTACATAAGACAACTAAGTCAATGGGGCCCTTATCATTGCTGTTTCGCATTAAACACTCCTCTCATCCGTAAATCAACTAAACTATGGGGTAGGGGGTGCAAACAAAAACGCCGTGTCATGCAATGCTTAATTCCGATGGGTAAACGCAGCAATCCTTCTCTACAAAAAACGTTCAAACAAATCACTCGCTGGGATGTTGGGGAAAGGGCGCCAATTTTGGTAAGGGCATACGTATGGAAAGGGTGAAAACGTAACCTGTTGGTTCAGCATTGAAAGGGTAATGTGAAAAAAAAAGCCTAGATAGGCTCAAGAGTCCGACCGACACATGCAAGATGTGCAGTAGGGTTGAAGTGAAATTATGTCGCTTAAGGGGAAGGAACTGACTCGGTGTACTTTGCAGCCATCTCTACTGCAATCTCAGGAGACTTGACAGCAAAGATGATCGACTGCAGTCCACCTTCCTTTGCGGGCTTCGTCGCCATGACCATCTTTTTGCTAGAGCCAGTGACAGTAGCTGGGAGTGAAGGCAGGATCTGGTAGTTCAGAGGCGTAGCACCACTTGGGATGCGGACGCGGACAGAGCACTTAGCAGTCTCCTTGTCCTTGAGAATCCAAAGCGGGCCCTTGGCAAGATTAACCCAAGCTTTCTCTCCATCTTTGTCTACCTGTTGCTTGGCAAGGACGACGTCAGTGTGGAAGACAATGTCGTAGGTGTTGAGCTCTTCTTCGGTGAGTTGGGAGAGGTCGATTTGTTCATGCTTTTCACCTTCTTCGTCCTCTGCGGCCGAGGCTGCACTAGTCTCGCCAGCTTCAGACAGGGGCGTGCCGGCGCGTGAAGAGAAGACTGAAGAGCCGATGGAGTTGCCGCCGGATGGGGCAAAGAGTGATGAGCCACCAGTTGACGAGGCAAAGTTGAAAATGGAAGCAGGCGGTGGCTTCGCCGGCGTTGTTGAACCTTCACCTGGCGACGGCGTAGCAGGCTGGAACTGGAACTTGGGTGCATCCTTCTTCTCCGTAGCGGGAGCTTGTCCAAACTTGATAGGGCTACCAAACTTGAAAGTTTGATCGCCTGCAAATGTGTCCGACTTGGGCGGTGCGGTCTTAGATGCTGCGTTAAAGTCAAAGAATTGGAAGGGCTTATTGGTAGGCGTAGTAGTTCCGTTGGTCACCGCCGTAGAGGAAATGCCGTTGTTCTCCTTCTCAGACTCGGAGTCGTTGTCGCGGGTGATCCTGGAAAGAAGGCTTCCCTTGGAACTAGTATTTGGCTTCTTTTGCTCCTGCGTCCCTTCCGACTCCGCCTCAGATTCTCCGAAATTGCCTCTCGGGGTGGCCGGCTCTACAGACCCAGCAATCTCTTGTTGCTCGCCGTCATCTTCGTCGGACTCATCCTGGTTATTTGAGGAAGGGCCCGAAGAAAGATGGCTGAAGATGTTGGAAGACGGAGCTGGAGAGGCGGCCGGGGCATTGAAGACAGACTGGCTACCTGTAGATGGAGCAGGGCTAACATCCTTGGGAGTGAAACCCCCGGGCGTAGATGCACCGCTTGTGGGCTTCAGCAGGCCAGAGAAAGAATTAGATTTCGGGGTGCTGCCTGATGGCTGTGCGTCTGGCTTAGCCGAGGCACCAAATGTGAATGTGGGAGTGGCAGCAGCCTTCTTCTTCTCTTCAGCACGACGTTCTTCTTCAGCTTTGTCATACCTGGCAGACCATTGGTCTTCAGTTTCCTCATCAGAATCGTAATCCTCTTCCATAGCCTTCTTCTTGCGCTCGGCAGCAAGCTCCTCATAAGTCTTCGCCGTCTTGGTAAATTGCGCCATAAGGCCAGCACCTCCCGGAGCACTGCCAAAATTGGGCTTGAACCCTGTCGAGCCGGAAGCGCTGCTGGGCGTGCCGCCGAACGTAGGCTTGAATCCGGACGAAGTGGATGAGCTGCTTGTACCATTGGTGGCTGGTAGTGAAGGGGTGAAGCCAAAGCCAGTAGCTGGTGCGTTTGCTTTGGCAGGTTCTTCACTGGACTTCTCAGCCGTCTTTGGAGCAAACAGATTTGTTGATGACGTAGAGGGAGTGGAAGGTGTGGAAGGTGTGGAAGGCTTGTTGCCGATTGCCTTGGCAAACATGTTCGATGTTGCTGTTGCTGGCGGGTTCAGCTTTGGAGTAGAAGCAGATGGTTGAGGTGTTGGGCTTGCAGGTGTCTCGGCTGGACGAGATCGCTTGATTGGAGAAGGATCACGGGCTTCGACGTTATCTTCGTCAGCCTTGCGCTTAGTCGACAGACTGGATTCAGTTCCAGTGATACCGCGGCTAGCTGCACGTTGCTTTTTCGCGTTGTCAATCTTCTTCTTGATGTCGGTGGAATGTTGGTAGTGCCAAAGGGACACACTCGACCAGTCTGCCGTAGGAGGAAGAGTACTAATCTGCTGTCGGTACTTTCCGTTCAAAACTTGAAGTTGAGCAGTCAAGTCCGTGATTTGCTTCAATAAACTATCACCGCTCTGTGCGCGAACAACGCCTGGTACAGACCATTCTTTAGGGACGTGTACCTTGGGAACCTTGGGTATCTCTGGTGTTTGCTGTGATTCGTTCGACAAGGTGGAGCTGCCTGTAAGGTTGGGCATGGCTGGTGCAGGAGAAGCTTGCGCAGGTTCCTTGGAAGCGCTGAACAGATTTGGACGATCTGTTGAAGGGGTTGACAGGGAGGCAAACGGATTAGACTTTTCAGAAGGAGATGCCGCAGCAGGTGCCTTTGGTGCCTCTGTTGAAGAAGTTGCGGACGGGGTGAAAGACGGGAAGCTGGACTGAGGCTTGCTGAACAGGTTGCTCGACTTGTTGGCCTCGGGTTGGAATGTCTGAGAGAACAAACCGGAGCTTGTCTTTGGTTGAGCCGCGCTGAACAGTCCACCTTGTGACTTTTCCGCATCGGCTGTCTTCGCCGGCTGTGGGGTGCTGAAAGGCTGGAATAGGCTCGATTTGGGCGCTTCAGGAGCCTTGAGTGTTGCCGAACTTGAATCCTTATCTTTGTCAGTTCCAAATAAGCTAAACCCAGAACTAGTGGCAGCTGGTGCAGCAGCTGGAGGTGTAGCTGGTTTTGCAAGCGACGCAAATGGGTTTGACTTGGGTGTCTCTGGTGCAGCAGTGGTACTGGGCTCCTCTGGCCTTTTAAGATTACCAAACAGATTCGCTGCGGGGGCTGGAGTCTTATCTTGCTCCTGAGGCGTCTGTGATGTTGCTCCGAACCCTTTGAATGGAGTGGATACGCCCGCTGCAGTTGGAAGGGTTGCAAAGGGGTTATCCGCAGGTGTGGAGGCATTGGCACTTGGTGTAGCCGAAGTGGAAACTCCGAATAAACCAGTAGATGGTGCTGAGGGCGTCGCTCCGTCCGTCTTCTGGGCTGGTGCGCCAAAGTTGAACAGACTTGATCCAGATGCAGTAGCACTCGGCGTGCTCTGTGCACCAGTGTTTAGACCCCCGAAGATGTTATTTTGCTTAGGTGTCTCCGTAGCACTATCAGTCGTTTGCGCGTTTGAACCAAAGCCACCAAACATGCTAGTCTGGGATGCAGCTAGCTCTTTAGGGGCTTCTTCCTTTTGTGCATTCGTGCCGAAACCACTGAAAATGCTATTCTGTGCTGGTGGCGCCGTCTGCGTAGAGTTGCCGAAGCCACTGAAAATGCCGCTCGTTGCTGGCGTACTTGTAGTGTTCTGAGCTGATGAGCTGGTAGCGCCAAAGGTAAATGGTGTTGAGGCTGGGGCGGTGGTTGTTGGAGCGTTTGCAGCGCCGCTGGTGGTGCCAAACAGGCCGCCCGAAGGTGCAGCGCTCGAAGTACCAAACATGCCACCAGAAGGTGCGGCGCTCGATGTACCGAAAATACTGGCTGATGGGGCTGCACTTGATGTGCTGCTCTGTGCTAGTCCACCAAAGGGATTGCTCTGTGCTTGTGAGTTGCCAAATATTGATCCTCCGAACGCGGGTGCGGGCGCAGGCGTGCTGCCGTTTGTCGCAGGTGCCGAGTTCGCGGTCGCAAATGGGTTGGAACCTCCTGCTGTGAAGTTGAAGCCCGCGGATGAAGGCGGCTGAGGATTGAAGCCTGTGCCTGTCCCTGAATTGCTGCCTCCAAATGCTGGAAAGAATGAGCTGGAAAAGGTAGTACTTGGGGCGGCAGGCTGTGCAGGTGGAAAACTGCTTGTTGCGCTAGCGCCACCGAAAGCATTGCTTCCTCCAAAGCCTCCAAATGCATTCGCGCCGCCGTTTGCAGGAGCAGGTGCTGAGGCGCCGAAGTTGAAGCCATTCTGCTGTGGTGCGCCAAAGTTTGCGCTCTGTGATAGACCCTTTGCGCGTGTATTAGCGAATGCCATCTTTCTGCTATGTGTTTCGCGCTGTCTCGCGGGATTAAAGCGCTTTGCCGATATGCTTGCGCTGCGGTATGAACGGGGAACGGAGGCTTGAAATGAATGTCGAAATACTCACGGAGGAGGAGGCGGCTGCTGGTCGTCGGGCTTTCGCGGTTTTGATTCTGTTGAAAAAAGCGTCAGCTTATCGTATACAAAGCGCATCATCGCGATACAGACTTATAGTAGAGTCGTGAGATGCATGCTGGAAGATGAATATCTTACTTTCGTGCGGCAAGCTGGGCTGCTGTTGCCCGCTGAGGAACATCTGCGGGTTCGTCGCGCTCTTCGTATGGGCGCTCAGGCTTACCCTGGCCGAAGATGTTGCCCCTCTTGTTAGTCGACATGGTCGCGATCACTTGGGGACAGAAAGTGATGGTTGCGGTCGGAATGGGTTTTGGGCTACAACTCCATGAGACGCGTGTGGTGGGTAGCGCAGGTTTTGGGATAGGATGTTTTTGGTGTTCCCTGCGACCCGTGCTCGACGTCAGGGAGGCCTTAGTCAGCCGCCTAGCAACGAGACTTCATTTACCACTAGCGTAGGAGCCCCTTGTCCGTGAAAGAAAAAAACAGACACTGCTTGTCGATCGGAGAAATGTAGGGCCTCGCTTGAGCGTTCATCCACATTGGTAACATTGCTTTTTCTTTCACAAGCGAACGATGCAGCATGGGTTCAAGGCTAAAATTTTGCAAAATCGGTTGAGCAGTGGTTTAATCAATGCTAGATTGTACTGCAGGCATGGCCACATTTGTCCAGCCCCGACATGCGCAGCGGGGTCAGCACATGCGTTGATGCTATTATTATAACAAGAGTTTCGACGCAGCTCGTGGAGGCGCTCTGAGTATGTTGTTCAGCTCAGCACGAGATTAGAGTTCGTTGACAGAGTATGCTAAGGCGATGGGTGTTCCAAAAAAGATGCATCGTGTTTCGCTAGTCATTATGGCGTCATCCGGTCAGAACGATGTCCTGATCCTTGTATCTACCTACACTGGCCCACTGCAGCAATCATCGTGATGCGTTCTGCACACGTTCAAACTCAACAGCACCGGGATTTTCACATTTGCGTTGATGTCGTCATTGGGACCCTGTTTTTCCATGGTGTTCCCTGGCACAGATCATGGTTGCTTCAGAACGCCCCATCATTGCGCAAGCAAATGGTCGCGAAATACTTGCGAATAACGTCACGTGTTAGTCGCAAGGTATGAAAGCCACAGATAACCAGTTTTCAGAATCCCAATCCCCAACGCGAACTAGAGGCCGCAACGATCTACAAGCTGCCGCTGAGCCGGTACAGTGTTTTCATACTAAGGGAAGCGCCATTTCAGCTTCAGAGTCTATACTCACACTACACCTACTTACCTGCACTACTTCAGTCTACAGACAGCTCGTTAGCTGCAGAGGAGCTAGCACATGTCGTTGCGGAGTTTCAGGCCTTCTAATGTCCGCAGCAAGACACAGCCATATCTACTTCAGTACATGGGCCGTGGGGGGTTAATCAAAGAGAAACTTGCTCAAGTCTAGACCAGCGGGCAGAGAGCCTCATCGTGTGCAGAAGCAATAGTTGGCGTAGCAACAAATGTGTTCGGCTTCGGTAAACATGTGCTGCGGGGTACTGTCTCACCGGGTGCTGGTGCTGGTGCTGGTGCTGGTGCAGACGCGTCAGAAGTGGTTCTCTGCCGCAGTGGCAGTGGTTAAGAGGCGTGATATTGATTGGGTGCGCACTGTCGGACAAGAGGCAGTGTGGGGTATCGAGAAGCGTGTTTCAGGATGCAGACGGTGGATTGATGGCGCGCACGTGAGGGCGATTGCAACCTGGTCTGTCTGTGTCGGCTGGGGGTAGAGTACGTAGTGGACCGGACAGGCTTGACTCGGTGTGCCGTGTGCTCGGCAAGCAAGAAGTGGGAGCCCCTCTCCGCGTGGGGACGGGCTTTGTTGAGGATGCCGGTGGGAGGCATAGTGTGGTATACTAGAGGAGTTTGAGAGGGAGGGTGGCTTGGACAGGGTCAGCCTTGGGTAGGAATGGCGGGGTAAGTCGACATGATGCGCCGCAGAGATAACACACAGAGCTGATGAATCCGGTTCTCAGCACCCTGCACGCTGCGGAAGGGTTCATGTCCGAGGGTGATGGGGTTGATGGCGAGTCGGATGGGAGCATCGGCATCAGGCCAAGTCGCGGCGTCTAAGCGATGCATACGAGGCAATGGGGCGTATTGGAACTACAGCTGGGCACCTGACGTCTCATGATTACGCGCGGTTCAGCACCACTACTTACGCAGCGCAGCAAGGCGTCTTCCTTGGTAGGCCTGGTGTTGACGCTGCTTGCTGCTGTGCCACACAACTGCGCAGGCTGGGAGCTGGGAGCTGGGAGCTGGGCAGGCGTCGCGGCGGAGGGGCGTCGGGGGCAAAAGAGGAGGCGAGGCGGGCGGCGCGTATGTATGCGTATTCTCTGGTGCGAGCGGTGAGGATGGATGCCACAGCCACTGGCCGTCGTCTTGAGGGTGACTGTATCTTTGCGGCTTATCGAACGGCGACTCCGCTCCAGCCGGCCTGCCCTCTGTCTACAGCCAGCGCCACTCTGACCTTACCTTCCTTGCCTTACACCCGTCCCGCGCATTGCATTTAAGCACCGGACGCCCCCATGACGGCGCGCGTGTTGAGTGGTCATGGTCGATCTCATCACTGGCGGCACCATCATCGATCCCCGTTGCTTGTGGCCTAGCCGCGTCCCGGACTGAGTGGGCATCTCTGCTTTCACATCCATCCATAGCATTACTAGTACAAGGCGCTCGGGGCCGAGGCAGCGCTCGAGGCAGTCCAGCATCCCAGCGGGCCCGCCAGCCAGGAGACGTCTAACGGCCTGGCAAACCATCCAGCTTGCCTGGGTGAATGCGCCATCGACCCGCGTCTGCTACTGCGACTACCTTGGAATTGCCCCGGATTCATTCCCACCGTCCCGCTCTCCCATCCTGGGCCCGACACAGTCGTTTCGTCACTCATCCATAACCCTCTTCCCTTCCTTCCTTCCTTCCTGCCTGCCGCGGAACCATTCGGAACCCTTTCGTCTTCCAAGTTGGCTTGGTGATGCCACACCCTTTAACTGCTCCCTGCCTGCTGTTGCCCATAACCCCCAAACACCCTATAACCCGCCTACACTGACATGCTTCGATAACACCCGCGACCGCCTCTCTCTCACTGTCTCTCGCCAACCATGTCCGCCAGGCATGCGCGTCTGCACAAACGCGGCCATTCGGCCTCGGCCGCACCCAGCTCCCTTAGTCCCGTCGCCGACTATGGTGCCTTCACCTTTGACCGCTCAAACACGCCAAACGTCTACAAAGAGTCCTGGATCGAACCTCAACGCCCCATGCCTGCCGCTGCCTCTGCCCACCCGCTCAAGATCAAGCCCTACCTGCGCAAGCTCTCTTCCAAGGAAACCAGCGGTCTGGATCTTTCGCGACCTGCTGCTGAAAACGACTTGACGGGGCTGGGCATCCTAGAGTACGGCGCCTACTCGCATTCCATATCAGAAGTCAACTTCACGCCCATAAACCCTCGCAACCGACACAGCCGTTCCACCTCCAATCAATCACAGTACTCAGCCTCCTCAGGCCCCCGACCAACTCCTTTACCTTCCATTCGCCAAACACCCCAACTCTTCTCACCGCCAATAGCAGGCTCATCACCCTCATCCATCCTGGGAAGCGAGCTTGAGGGCGATGATATCATGTCTGACGACGAAGTTCGTTTGAAACAGAATTCGTATGATCCCACACGTCGATCTGGGTCCATGTCCTCGGCACAAGGAACATCCCTCCGCCTCCACACCAACAACTCTTCCACTCGCCTTGCTGCCACCTACTCCCAGTCCACGGCCTCGCTCACTTCCCCTACCGGCCCGCCAAGGGCACGGGGTGACACGCTCAAATCCATCGACACCACCACATCACCCAGCTCCCGCACCTCGTTTGACCAAGCTTACCGCTTCATACGTGGCGGTCGCGACTCGCCTGTGGATCCCGCGTCAAGAGCTGCATCCATCCGCGCTGCGCGACAAAAGTTTGAGCAAGAGCAACGAGCCAAGGAGCTAAAATACGAAAAGGATGCACACAAGCAGCAGGAGCGTGACTACCGGAAGCAGCTCAAGAAAGAAGACTTGCAGCGACGCAAGTCCGAGACTCTGGACCGCAATGAAATGAACCGCACACGCACCACATCCGACGACAGCGAAAAAACACCTAGACCTTCTGTTGGCGGCCGACCCTCGATAGGCGGGCGTCAATACTCTGATCACCGACAGGCCCACTCCCACTCGTTGCCCAAGCTCGTAACTACCGTCGACCCGGAAAAGGCAGCCATGAGCGCAGTACCAAAGGTCAGCAAGAGCCGTGCTATCAAGGGAAGATGGCTCAGATTTGTTACCTGGCTCAAGACGAGGCTGCTTCGCCTATCGGGCAAATAGGTGTTTGTTCCAGATCGTCTACTTGCATGCAGTGCCACGCATATATGCAGCTAGCGTTGCCTTATTGTGTGGGCCTACACCTGGCAGCGTCTACTCACCGACACTCTATCACCTCAGTGCACACGGCCAACGATGGCACCCTGGAAATTACACGGGTGTGCACTTTGCTTTTTTATACCCCATCTTCAGTTATACATATTTTTTACATTTTTCCTTCTTTAGCACGGCGTAACGATTACGGCTTTTGACGACATACGCCCCCACCAACACCCATGCTGCATATCTCGCGGGCATTCTTAGGGACTCATTCTTTTGGCAGGCGCATTGGCAAGGTCTGGCTCCAAAGGAACCACTTCATTTTGCATATCTTTATCCTACACTGGCGTTGGAAGCTTTGACAAGCACTCGTTGAATCACTGCATGCCTGGCGGCACGGCAGGTTAGATTAAGTTTGGAGTTTGGTTGTTTATTTTTTTTCTAGTTTGGATAACTCGCTCTGGCTTCGGTCATTGAGCTCGCAATTGCATTCTGTTTACTCTCTCTCTATGTCCGTCTCTTCTGCAAGTAACAATGACAAGTACGTATACTTCAAACTGGACGCTGCACCGTGACGTTTGCGTACTCCAATCAAAACAAACTACTATGCAAAACAAAACATGCATCAGCTTCTCCACGTCGACATGGATGAGATCATCGGTTATAGTGACAGGCTGCCTGCATGAACAGGGATCTGCAGCATCGGAGGCGGACTTAAGCTTGTCTTGGCACCGCTGTCATCATCCGACGCTTGAGACTCGCCATCGCGTTCCCCGCACCCGTTTCCCCGACAGCCCCGACATGAAACTACTTTCTTCGTAACTGCAATGCCTTTACGAAGTCTGCCGCGCGGCTCAATCGCGCTGAGAATTGCGCGTCCGAACGCGATATGGAGGCAATGCGGAGCAAGCGCGCGTGTGGGCGCAATGGCGCAAAGACGATGGGCGAGCGATGACAAGAAATTGGGAAAGGATGAAGAGAGGCCTTTCTACCTCCAACTAAACGAGAGTATCTACGAGCGTGTGCAAAAGGAAAAGGCCGAGCAGATTAGGATTCAGTCGCTACAGCAAAGAACAGCACGAGGTCAATTCTTTGCGACCGTCTTCGGTATCGAGCCACTGCTTTTTTTTGAACACTAGACTAAACTGACTTGAAAAAAATAGCATGTCTCTTTACCGCGAGCATAGGCTACTACTATGGCCAATTGATACCACCCAAGCCAGACACAAGCTCTACCGCACCACTCGATACCTTTGTTCCTCCCAAGCACAATATTTCAGAGGCGAACATGGAGGCGGCCTGGACCGACTTCCGCAACATTGTAGGAAAGGAAAACATCACACTGGACAGGCATGATCTCGAATCGCACAGTGGTTCATCGTGGTCTTCACATCCCTCGTCGCCAGGCGACGTACCATTCTGCGTTGTGAAGCCAGGAAATACTCAGGAAGTCAGTGCCATTATGAAGGTCTGCCACGAGCGAAAAATTCCCGTCACACCATACAGCGGCGGAACAAGTCTAGAGGGTCATTTTGCCGCAACAAAAGGAGGAATTTGCATCGATTTCAGTCGCATGGATAGAATCATAAACTTACACAAGGAAGATCTGGATGTGGTTGTTCAGCCCGCTGTCGGATGGGAACACCTCAACGAGGAGCTCGCCAAGGACGGCTTGTTCTTTCCACCCGACCCAGGTCCAGGAGCAATGATTGGTGGTATGGTCGGTACAGGTTGCTCAGGCACCAACGCGTACCGATATGGCACAATGAAGGATTGGGTTGTGTCGCTCACTGTTGTGTTGGCTGATGGAACAATCATCAAGACCCGGCAACGGCCACGAAAATCTTCGGCAGGCTATGATCTTACACGCATGTTTGTTGGAAGCGAGGGTACCCTGGGTCTAGTTACGGAAGCTACTCTGAAAATCATTCCCAAGCCCCAGCACACCAGTGTAGCCGTATGTGCCTTCCCGTCCATCCGCGCCGCAGCAGAATGTGTCTTCAAAGTCGTCGGCGCATCCGTCCCCATCGCAGCCATTGAGATCCTAGACGATGTTCAAATGCAATGCATCAACGACGCCGGCCAAACTGCAAAGACATGGAAAAACGCACCCACACTTTTCTTCAAGTTCGCCGGTACCCAAAGCGCCGTCAAAGAACAAATCTCCCAAGTCCAAGCCCTAGCCAAGAAATCCGGCTCCGTAAGTTTCGAGTTTGCAAAATCTGAACAGGAAAAGGAGGATCTCTGGCAGGCGCGAAAAGAAGCCCTATGGAGCGTCATGGCGAAGGGCAAAGGTGACCCCAACATCGCCGTCTGGACCACCGACGTCGCAGTCCCCATTTCCAAACTCCCGCAAATCATCGAAGAAACGAAGCAGAAAATCTCGGAAAGCGGGTTGCTGGCTAGCATCGTTGGTCATGTCGGTGATGGAAATTTCCACTGTAAGTTTTTTCTTTTCCCCTTCCCACTCACCCTTTCTTTCTTGTTCTTCTTTTCTAATTATTTTTATGCGTAGCGATTATCCTATACGACCGCACCCGCGACTTCGACAAGGCATCGCATCTCGTGCACGAAATGGTGAAGCGCGCCATCGAGCTTGAGGGCACGGCGACGGGTGAGCATGGTGTTGGGATTGTCAAGCGCGATTACTTGCCGCATGAGTTGGGGCGCGAGACGGTGGATGCGATGAGGCAGCTTAAGAAAGCGTTTGATCCGCTGTGTCTGTTGAATTGCGATAAGGTTGTCCGCGCGGCGGCGCCGAGGGTGGGGGAGGTGGCGGAGTGGTAAGGGTGTGTGTGTGTGTGTGTGTGTGTGTGTAGATAGTTATGTAGGAAGGATGTGAAGGTTATATCACGAATGTAAATGAGAGACTGTTTGTTCTCTCTCCATCTTTTTCTTTGTTACTTGTGTGAATGTTACGATGGGAAATATCAAATTTTTGTGTATTTGTTGAGAAGATTGGACGTTGTCCTCGTGATTTGCGTTGTGTACGCTGTTCTATCCGCAAGAGAGAAAACATGCACACATTTGCAGTAGCAGTTTCATTTGCCCTTGACTAATGTCTCTCCACGTGTGGCGAAAAACGCCCTGTGCCGAAATGAACCTATCATTAAAGTATCATAGTCTCTTTCCTGCCTGTTCTCTTGGGTTACTATTAACATGTTATCATTCCTTAGACACCCCTCTATCAAGAGCCTACGTGCGACCACCGAAGTCCGATGCTCTTGGCTATAGTGTTGACCATTTGTTTCAGAGCATCATGGTCCACATTGTCTTTGCGCCGCCATGTTGCCACAAATTCTATGGAAGTGTAAGCGTTAGCAGTTAGATCCGTAGTGTGAGAATGTACTCCCAAACCATACGTAGGACGCTCAGGGCCCAGCTCGAAGCCATCCTTTGAGAGATGGCATCCCGAACTTAAAGTAAGGAGAGTAAGGCCCATAGACTGGAAACATCACGACAAGAACATATATAATAAGGTGTTGGAATAGTTCAGCGTAATTAGGAACGTATCAGACGACCCGGCTGTTCTGCTAGAAAATGCCTATAATATAGATGAAACTAGCGTGATGCTAAGTATGCTAGGCTCTATTAAGGTCCTGGTAGGTAAGGACGACTCAAGGAACTACAGAGACATAGGTATTAAACGAATAATAGTGACCGCTATCAAGTGTATAAGTGCTAACGGCAGGTCGCTGCTCCTACTAATAATTTGGCCCGCATTAACTTACCAGGACAACTAGACAACGTATAAGACACCTAGTTAGTACTACGGATATTTGGAAAATAGTTATAACGACTCTAAAGTGAATCGAGAATGGTTTCGGTGTGTGTTCGACCCCTAAACTAACGTCCGTCCCTGTGGGTCGAACATCCCTCTGCAACGAACCACCAGAATTATTCCAGCACTTTACGCCCAAGCCGCAGAGACTGTTGTATTTAAGCACGCATATATATACTCTCTAGATCTATTTCTACCTATTGTAAGCCTTAAATCGCAAAATTATAGCTATCTAAGGTACGTACATGAATCTTTCGTGTTGAGCGTTGAAGCTACAATAACAATACACCCCTACTCTACCTCCTATAGAAGCGTACTTTGCTTTTTCGGAGTCTATATACAATTAAGAGTAAGCTAAAGAGCATATTAATACTCTATACGTGCAGCCTCTTTTTAGGTGCACTACGAGTTCATCTGGCCTAATGCAACTTTCGTTCGCTTTTCGCGAGAGGACTTCGCGTGCTGACATGGCAGGTTTAGAAGAATTAGCGGCCTGTAATGTACACTTGCGCTATACCAAAACGGCTCAGACTGTGGCGCAAAGCTTAACCAGCCATTGCTTAGACGCGCGGTCGCTTGCTAACTATACTTGGAAGTCGATTGAGTATCAATTTCTCGCGATTCTTGTAATGTGTATAGCAAGTGTTGTATAGCCTGGACATTCTTAATAGTTATATATAAAGATATAGAAATTTACAAAGACACCATTCATCTATCGTTCCCTGCCTAAGTCACCTGACAAAACCAGACCCTTCCTGATCCTATTCCTATGCCTACTTGGGTCTCACTCACAGCCAAGCTTGACGGTCGATACTCGGACGGTATCCATAGTATGTTACTTCCAGCGTGCATCACCCAGATACTATCTGAACTCAAACTGACATTTCGGTACTGTGGTTTCGATGCTGCAATATCTATACTGCTAGAAATCTGGAAAGAAGAAATAGCAATAGTGCCTGCTTCTGTGTAAAGACGGGTGCCAGTAGAGTCGAAAGATATGTTGAGAAGAGTCCTGCGAATATCAAGGGTGTGAACACACGTCCCGCTGCTCGCGTCCCAGATCTTGATAGTGCTGTCGCCTGACGCTGACGCTAGCCGGGTCGAGTCGTGTGAGAAGGCCACCAATGTAACTGGACCGCTATGGCCCTCGAGCGTGTGCATACACGTCCCGCTGCTCGCGTCCCAGATCTTGACAGTCCTGTCGTCTGATGCTGAAGCTAGCCAGATCGAGTCGTGTGAGAAGGCCACCGAGGTAACATAATCGCTATGGCCCTCGAGCGTGTGCATACACACCCCGCTGCTCGCGTCCCAGATCTTGACAGTCCTGTCCCAAGACGCTGACGCTAGCTGGGTCGAGTCGTGTGAGAAGACCACTGAGCTAACATAATCGCTATGGCCCTTGATCGTGTGCATACACGTCCTGCTGCTCGCGTCCCAGATCTTGACAGTCCTGTCGTCAGACGCTGACGCTAGCCGGATCGAGTCGTGTGAGAAGACCACCGAGGTAACTGGACTGCTATGGTCCTCGAGCGTGTGCACACACAT
>NW_006911910.1:794441-795628 GCF_000338995.1 Bipolaris sorokiniana ND90Pr | reverse complement strand
GAGAAGACCACCGAGGTAACATAATCGCTATGGCCCTCGAGCGTGTGCATACACACCCCGCTGCTCGCGTCCCAGATCTTGACAGTCCTGTCCCAAGACGCTGACGCTAGCTGGGTCGAGTCGTGCGAGAAGGCCACCAATGTAACTGGACCGCTATGGTCCTCGAGCGTGTGCACACACGTCCCGCTGCTCGCGTCCCAGATCTTGATAGTGCTGTCACTTGACGCTGACGCTAGCTGGGTCGAGTCGTGCGAGAAGACCACCGAGCTAACACTACTGCTATGGCCCTCGAGCGTCTGCAGGCACGCACTCCAGCCATTACCCATAGCTGGCTTGATGGTTACTCCCCTAGGCTCTTCATGCTGGAATAACCTTCTTACTATGCTATTAGTTGGACTGAATAGCAGAGCACATGCGTAAGCTTGTAATGGGTAGTTCTCGATTACCTCCTTATAAGACATAATAAATCGTCGTGCGTCGTACACGATCTTGTTCAATACATCCGTGTCTCCAAGTCCCTAGCCACGTTAGTAACTACACCGGGAAGGCCGTGTATAGATGTAGTCGTATTAGCCGTACCTGGACTAGATCCCATAGCCTTGTTATCGAGACTACCCCTTTGGCCATGCTTCTGCACAAGCTGAGCGCTTCTAGCCAGTAGAGATATTTTTGCTCAAGAAATGCGCCTATAGCCCTAGTGGTTTCTTGATTAGTAGCACTAGGTTTTAAGTCGCAGAAGTGGTCAACCCAGTACACACATGGATAGCGTGACACGGCTAGAGGATCGGGAAGAGGTGGCTCGACATCCTCTATAGTATATCCAGGTGCTTGAAGGTTATATACATCTCTGCATAGTGTCTTATGCAGAATTGCAAGTGATTTCGCGAAGATGTCTTGATGTACACATTCTATACCATCTAGAAAGACCTCATTTAACGCTTGTGTGATGAGGAAGTCCTTGGCTGACTGATGCACAAAGTGACTGTGTCATCACGCAGCGTGAGGAATGATCCGCAGAGACTAATAATCTCCCGCACAGACTCTAGGTCATCAACAAGGTCTACAAGCTGCTTAGTAAGCACAACTAGCTCACTAACTGTAACGGGTCGATATAGGACAGCAGTCACTGCCAGCACGCGCAGACATCTTCGAGCGCTACTGGGCTTGCGTATCTGATCTAGCATCTG